>NC_056730.1:793358857-793365428 GCF_019279795.1 Protopterus annectens
ACGACTTGGACCGTGAATGGGCAGATATTGAGTGAATGCTCTAACCATTGGTACGGTTGCCGCCTTTTCAATTGGCCAAAGTGGGACATTTTTGGGACACACATCAGATTTTACAGATCAACACATACCCACAGTCAGTATAAAGGATAGAACTTTACTTTTATGCCTAAATGGAAGCTTATTCTTGTAGCAGTTTAGTTGCTTATTCTGTTTATTGTAACATTTAGATATTTTAGATACAGAAATAACTATTTTATGCAACTATTACATAAAATATGGGACATAATTATGTCCTACAATCACAGGACATTTACCGTTTTTAATATCTTTGGTAAGGACACAACTGCCCAGAGAGGGACTGTCCCTCACAAAGTGGGACAGGTGGTAACCCTAACCATTGGGCTAGGCTTAGCAAAAGGCAGCGGCACACAAACACGCTGCAATTTGATTCCACTTGGTATAACCAACAACACTACAATGGAATGCAGGCACGTGGTTTTAAACATCATTTGTTCGAGGGACGGGGCTCAATATTCTGCAACGTGCCTTTGTGTTTACTTTTTATTTTGGTGTTCGCGAAATTGTCTTGTATACTTTGCATACATTTCAGTAGCCACGGACACTGACAGGAGTGATTACTATTAGAGGCAGGCTGTACTAATCAGCATTTTAGATTGCGCATCTGCAGCCAACATGTTCATGCCTCCATGCAGTGCTTAGACATGCCCCCTGCACTCACGCATGTTTCCTATGCACATGGATGTTGCAGCAGCGTGCCTTCATTATTATCATATGGTGCTGCCCCACCATCTCTAGGCTACACAGTCAGCGCAAGGCTAACACCGTCCTTGCACCGAGCTTCATGAATCCTGGGGCTTGTGTTTTGCAGTCAGCATAGAAGTCAATGCCTATGACAAACTTCTGACTTGGATGTGTGAATGTAGTGTTAGAGTAAATAAACTTACATGCCATGCAGTTCCTGCAGGGAAATGTTCCTGTTCTCTGAGTCAGCATATTAATATTTCTGCTAACCAATGGTTTATAACATAATTGTCTTTTTAAGGATTTTTTATTTTTAAAAGAAAAACACGATCTCTTGTCTATAACACCATCCAGTCCTTCAATAGAATTTAAAATATTCCAGTTCCTCTCAAATATTTGACAAAACATCTTGATGTCACTAGAATAGCAAATAGGAAACCTAACTTTGTATCTATTTTCATTTTGTGTATTGTGTATGTCATTCGTACACTCTGAGAAAAACTGTTTGCCTCTGTGACTACTTCCTTCATACATATCAATACTACTTGTTTCTATATCTGCTGCATTGTAGCCTCTATCTATAAATTCATCCTTTAAGGTGGAAACTGCTTGATCCAGCCCATCTTCTGTATTATGCAGTCTACTCATTCTCATAAATTGTCCTTTACATTATTGTTAACATGTTTGGGATGCATACTAGTTTTATGTAGAATGATATTTTTTCTGCTAGGTTTTCTATATAGGCTGGTAACTAATTGTGTAGATGATTTTTTATTGATAGTCACATCAAGAAAGTTAATGGTATCAGATGAAAAATTATATGTAAATCTTAAAAAAATCAGTAGTGCTGTGTAAATATTCAATAAAAAGTTCCAGTCTACTACTACTATCTCCCCGCAGAAGGAAGACATCATCCACGAATCGTACGTACCAGATGATACTATCTATGAAATTATTCCCATGCAACAGATAATTCATCTTGCATGAGACTAGAGCTAGGCTGGCATAGCTTTTGGCACATGCTGTGCCCATTGCTACACCAATCTTTTGCAGGTAAAAGTAATCATTAAACACAAAAACATTGTTTTCAAGAATTATCTCCAGTAAACTACATATCAAGTTCACTTTAGTATATGTATAGATTTTTTTAGTATTTAATAAGTAACGTACCCTTTCAATGCCCCAGGCATTAGGTATTACTGTAAAAAGGGATGTGATATCCATGGTAACAGATATATATTCACCATTTATCTCTGCCATCTTCTTATGGAGAGACGTTAGAAACATCTTGGTGTCTCTTAAAACAGTATTACAAGTTTCTAACACAGGGTGTAACTGCTTCTCTACGTAGATGGATATTGCTTCTGTGGCCCATCCTCTACTGGAGACAATAGGTCTCATAGGTGGCTCAGTCATATGTTTGTGTACCTTGGACAACACATAAATCATGGGTATAATTGGATGCTTTACTTGGAAGTAATTAAGTAGGTCCTCAGTGATTTGTTGTGACACAAATAGATCAAAAATATACACAGACACCCTATTAATAATATCTTTCACCTGTGTACTTGAGATGTGTAAGTATGTATCTACATCATCTAAGAGAAACATCATTTGTTGTATATAGAATTGTTTCTCCATGACTACAACACTTCCCCCCCTTGTCCACAGGTCTAACTTCAATGCTAGATAATGGCTTCAATTGTATTAGGGCTTCATTTTCAAATGTATCTATGTTATAGATCAGAACTGATCTTTTCTCACTAAAAGAATCTCTAATACCTTTTTCACATGATGTTACAAAAGTTTCCATAATAGGATGAATTTTAGGTACATATCAACTCATTTTTTTAAAAAGAGTTTCAGACGAAATACCTGTATCTTTAAACATGGTTTTGAGCATTAGTGTGGGCCCAGTCTCAGTTCTTTCAACAGATCAGTCATGGCTGTTCTCTGTGCTGGAATAAAGGATAAACCCTTATTCAGCAGAGAAATTTTTGATCTAGTTAATTCAAAATTAGAAAGGTTAATTACCAAGTCTTGGCATTTCTGCTGCGAGTTGTCATCCTGTTTTGGCATACTTGTCCCTCTTGAATCTGATAATATCTGCCCTTCTGCCCTCTGCTTTTGGATCTTTCCCTTATCGGCAGAGCATTGTTGAGCATAAAGGGTACAGTAGGAGTCTGTATAGTCTTTTTCAGATCTAAAAAAGACAAAGTAGAGGCTTCACTTTTGCTAATTTTATTCACTTTGCTATTATCCTTTGAGAGATGAGCTGAAGCTATACTTTCCTTCTCCTTCTCCTTTCGTATAATGGAAGGTGTAGTAACACGTTGCGTCATCACGTCAGTAGTATTTGACTATTCTCTTGTCATGCTGGATGTTAAAGAGACAGTGCTCTCTATACTTCCTTGGTTGGAAGCATGTATACTATCATTAGATACCCCTGCAATGGAGACAGACCTCTTCGGCAATGAAAAGACTTCTTTCCATTGAAAATCGTTGACATCTCTCTGCAATTTTTTTCATTTTAATGTTATGAAATCTTTTCTCATAGCCCATAACACTGTCATATAAATCAGCAATTTTAGTGCCAATAACTTCCACAAAAAAGTTAGAAAATGGTTTGTTCTGTAGTTTGTCTATATCTTTAGCTAAAGTTCTTTCTTGAGGCAAAATAGTATTCAATTAAAAGGTGTATATAGTCATAACTCAATTGTAGATTAAGATGTTGCCATTTTTGTAATAGGTTAGGGTAAGTATCTCCATATATAGGCATTGTTAATACCCTCAGTTCTCTAGGTACTATCTTATATTTCAAGGATGCCTCTAAATGGAACATTTGCCATTGAAACCTTTTAAATTTATAGTTTGTTTTCCAGGTTTCTAAATATTTCAATGAACTTATTATGAGTATTTGGATCTATTACCTCAGTCCTTGTGTCAGAAAACACCAGATTCTGCATAAGAGGATTAGATTTGATGTTCAACATACAATGAAAATGTCCATATTGGTGCTGATAAGAAAGGAGAAGGAAAGTATAGCTTCAGCTCATCTCTCAAAGGATAATAGTAAAGAGAATAAAATTAGCAACAGTGAAGCCTCTACTTCTTCTTTTTTAGATCTGAAAAAGACTATACAGACTCCTATCTTATCATTTGTGCTCAACAATGCCCTGCTGACAATGGAAAGATCCTGAAGCAGAGGGCGGAAGGGCAGATATCATCAGATTCAAGAGGGACAAGCACGCCAAAATAGCATGACGACTCCCAGCAGAAATGCCGAGACTTGATAATTAACCTTTCTAATTTTGAATTAACTAGAACAAAAATGTCTCTGCTGAAAAAGGGTTTATCCTTTATTCCAGTGCAGAGAACAGTCATGAATGATCTGTTGAAAGAACTGAGGCTCTTTGGGCACACACTAACGCTCAAAACCATGTTTAAAGATAAAGGTATTTTGCCTGAAAATCTTTTTAAAAAAACAAGTTTATATGTTCCTAAAGTTCATCCTGTTAGGGAAACTTTTGTAACAGTATGTGAAAAAAATATTAGAGATGCTTTTGGTGAGAAAAGATCAGCTATGTTCTATAACTTAGATAAACCTGAAAATGAAGCCCTAATACAATTGAAGGAATTTTCTAGCACTGAAGTTAGACCTGCGGACAAGGGGGGAAGTGCCGTAGTCATGGAAAAACAATTCTATATATAACAAATGATGTTTCTCTTAGATGATGTAGATACAAACTTACACAACTCAAGTACACAGGTGAAAGGTATTATTGATAGGGTGTCTGTGTATATTTTTGATCTATTTTTGTCGCAACAAATCACTGAGGACCTACTTAATTACTTCCAAGTAGAGCATCTGATTATACCCATGATTTATGGGTTACCCAAGGTACACAAAAATATGACTGAGACACCTATGAGACCTATTGTTTCCAGTAGAGGATGGGCCACAGAAGCAAGATCAATAAATGTAGAGAAGCAATTACACCCTGTGTTAGAAACTTGTAATACTGTTTTAACAGAAACCAAGATGTTTCTAACTTCTCTCCATAACAAGATGGCATAAATAAATGGTGAATATATATTTGTTACCATGGATATCACATCCCTTTTTACAGTAATACCTAATGCCTGGGGCATAGAAAGGGTACGTGACTTATTAAATACTTACAAAATCTATACATATACCAAAGTGAACTTGATATGTAGCTTACTGGAGATAATTCTTGAAAACAATGTTTTTGTGTTAATGATTGCTTTTACCTGCAAAAGATTGGTGTAGCTATGGGTAGAGCATGTGCCAAAAGCTATGCCAACCTAGCTCTAGTCTGATGGGAGATGAATTATCTGTTGCATGGGAATGATTTCATAGATAGTATCATCTGATACGTATGATTTGTGGATGATGTTTTCCTTCTGTGGGGACATAGCAGTGGTAGACTGGAAATTTTTATTGAATATTTACACAGCACTACTGATTTTGTTAAGATTTACATATAATTTTTCATCTGATACATTAACTTTCTTGATGTGACTATAAACAAAAAATCATCTACACAATTAGTTACCAGCCTATATAGAAAATCTAGTAGAAAAATAGCATTCTACATAAAACTAGTATGCACTCTAAACATGTTAACAAGAATGTAGTCAAAGGACAATTTATGAGAATGAGTAGACTGCATAATACGGATGATAGGCTCGATCAAGCAGTTTCCACCTTAATGGATGAATTTATAGATAGAGGCTACAATGCAGCAGATATAGAAACAAGTATTAGTGATAGGTATGAAGGACGTAGACACAGAGGCAAACAGTTTTACTCAGAGAGTACGAATGACATACACAATACACAAAATGAAAATAGATACAAAGTTAGGTTTCCTATTTCCTATTCTAGTGATATCAAGACGTTTTGTCAAATATTTAAGAGGAACTGGAATATTTTAAATTCTATTGAAGAACTGGATAGTGTTATAGACAAGAGATTGTGTTTTTCTTTTAAAAATAAAAAATCCTTAAAAAGACAATTATGTTACAAAACATTGATTAGCAGAAATAATAATATGCTGCCTCAGAGAACAGGAAAATTTCCCTGCAGGAACTGTATGGCATGTAAGTTTATTTACTCTAATACTACATTCACACATCCAAGTCAGAAGTTTGTCATAGACATTGACTTCTATGCTGACTGCAAAACATAACATTTAGTATATCTTAGCTTCTGCAAATTATGCTATGTATTTTATGTTGGTAAAACCAACAGAAGTGTCAAAGAGTGCATTGTGGAGCATTTAAGAGATATAAATAATGTTAAAGAAACTAGTGCCTTAGCAAGACAAGTTCAAGCAGAAGGCTCTCAACATGTTTTTAACTTTTTAGTGCTAGAAATTATAGAACAAAGCATGAGAGGTGGTGACATTAAGAACAAGATGGAAGCAGCAGAAGAAAAATGGATTTTGCTGCTGCAGGCAGATAAACTATCAGGGATTAATGGTACAGTGTCACTTAAGGCAAAACCAATTGCTGTGCACGTGGGTAATGCATGGCCAGAAAGTACCACAAACGAACACAGTTAGCCAGCAAATTCGCAGTTGAACAAAAGCCAAAAACAGATGGTGAAAAATCTGACTTTATTTGCAAAAGTAACAAACCGGTTTCGGCAAAAACATGCCTTCTTCAGTGTAAAAGTAACAGACATATAGAGTATAATAAGATATACAAATTTATGCCCAGCGTTAACCAATGAGCATCAGTAAACTATCAGTGCGTTGCAAACCAAGGCTTTTAAAAACGT
>NC_056730.1:793365928-793482543 GCF_019279795.1 Protopterus annectens
CGCTGCTGTGGCACACCCTGTGTGGTTGACATGTATCTGGTGTAGGCCACTCCTCGGTGTAGTACCGCTACGCCGTTTGCTCCATCCTTACGCTGGCGCTTTTTGCGATTCACTATTATCTGCCTCATTTGCATGGAATTGACTACTAATACCTGGTTACGGCGCGGACACCGCCTCCACTCCTTGACAACCATTGCGCTGGGGTTGCAGCTTTACATACATACTATGGTGTGTGGTGGTGTGCAGCTGTTTTGTGTTCTAGTGCTCTTCTCGGCCATTATCATATTATTTCATTGCTTTACAACTTCTGTGCACACATCCCGGGTCTGCTGTTCTTTCTACGTACGTGCCATTTATGTCATTTTTTACATTTTGTGCATATTTTCTTTGGACATTCTCGGTGCCTTTCCACATTGGCATATTGCACCTATATGATACCTGACTTTGACAGCCTTCCGTTACTCCTCCGGTATGTTTGGGTAAATGTAAACCGTTTTTGGTTTACATTGCCGTGCCCTTACGCTACGCCTGCGCCACTTCGTGGATCGCTATTGCCCTCATTTGCATGGTGCAATACCGCACACAGTGTGTTTTGCATACCTACGCCGGGGGCGGGGACGGTCCTGCGCACGCCGGTAGTGCACATGGAATTCATTCATACCTGAATCGCTAAGCAGCCATATTTGGCGTTATAACGCCGACGCTATGCTGGCGCCTGGCGCAAGGTTCATGAATCCCGGGGAATATTTATAAATGGGAAAATATTAAAATTATAATTGATTGCTATTTTTATTTTTATGCAATATGTGTGATTAGATTTAGTTTTTCCATTTTATAAATATTATTTATTAAGGTTTTCACACACAAATAAATTGTTATATGTACATATAACTATTTGTAATAGTTTATCAGAGGTCAGGATTATAGCCTTGGTCCTTTGCTTTTTGTATTTTACATTTTATTCATATATTATTCATGAGCACTGATAGTTTACCGATGCTTATTGGTTAACTTTGGGTATAAATTTGTATATCTTATTATACTCTATATGTCTGTTACTTTTACACTGAAGAAGGCATGTTTTTGCCGAAACTGGTTTGTTACTTTTGCAAATAAAGTCGGGTTTTTCACCATCTGTTTTTGGCTTTTGTTCAACTGCGAATTTGCTGGCTAACTGTGTTCGTTTGTGGTACTTTCCGGCCGTGCATTACCCACGTGCACAACAATTGGTTTTGCCTATAGTCTTTGGTGGTGCTGTCGGACTAGCTGTTGATCTGCCATTTTTTGTACACAGGGGGATCCTCTCCTGATGGTGTTACGTACTATATAATTGTCCAACACATTTCATGTTGGATATTTGTCAGGGTTTTCATTTCTGAAGTAACAGATGATCTTGTTACTTTTGGTGTCGTTGAGTCTCTATTTCTCTTGGGATCAAGGCTACGATGACTATACTGGCGTTATCTTGTGTTGGGGCCTACGAACTTGTGGATTACACTACTTGGAAGATTGTGAGAAAACTTTCATACTGTTTGGAATATCTTTCAGGTTGACTCTATATATATGTTATCATTTGGACTGTTCTTTAACGATTTCACATTAATGCAAGGTTGGATTTATACATCTAAGTCTTCGTGGTGCAATTTTTCAATTAATCAGGTACATTTGGTTGGATGGCCTATACGCTCGTGGTTTGTGACTGAAGTACAACAAATATTATACATCTAAGTCTTCGTGGTGCATTTTCTCAATTAATCGGGTACATTTGGTTGGATGGTCTATACGCTTGTGGTTTGTGACTGAAGTATAACAAATATTTACTTTATCGACTCATCTTGCCATTACTGGTATCAATCGATGTGTATTTTGAATTGAATAACATAATACATCATAAGAACTTGATATGGTGAACATGAATGATGTTTTTTTTGAGTTGAACAACGTGGGACGGTTTTCCATACCATCATTCAGGACTGAAACTTAAGGGACTATTGTTATGTTTCTTGTGTATAGCAATTTGGTATTTATACCTATGTACTATTGATTATATATCTTCACACACTTGGCATTAGTAGGTTAAAATAATTTTTCATTCTTGCCATTTGGGAAAATGTGAATATTTAATGTTTTTTGAACATTAAGACTTTGGAACTTAATGTGCTTCGCTAGATATCAACAGTAGATTTTTTTATACCATGTGCATGCAAGGAATATATTTATCTGTTTGGGGGTCTGTTTGAGGGACATTTTATCTACAGATAAATGTGGCTTACTACTTGCACGTTTCCATTATTATGCAATGATCCAATATAGAACGTTTATTTTGGAAACTGTTATACAGGCGTGGTTCAGTTGAGGAAGGAAATAACCCGACTTGGTCATGATTTGGTGATACAGTCATCTTATGGGACAGCTTTTTTGATACACATATTGTTTTCTTTGTGTATACTGATCCATGATAATGTTTATTGTATAATACAACTTTATAAGTAGCTTAACAGGTTCAGTCTATAGGCATTATCAACATTAGTTGGTCAGACAACATATGTGAGCACCCTTTGGAATTAATCAGTAATTTCACTATATTACAGGTAGAACTAGGGTGACTCCTTAGTTGATTATCTTTTATATAATATCAAGACATATGTGACTATACTGGTTTTGTAACACAGTACAGTCTCATAACATCTATAAGTTTGTTTTTTGACTTTATATGTATGGACTGCATCTGTTATATATTTAGGTTGTTACATTATATTGGTTTGTTCCAAAATGACATTTTAGATTTTGGATTTATGAATAGGGGTTTTTTACACACTATTACAGCTACTAGTATCTTATATTGAACATCATTGGTAGATTCAATGACATCTTTTGTTTCTTCTTAATACCAACATTACATTGTTATAACATTGTTCCACCATTTGATGTGGATTTGATTTTATACTATATTTTTGTGATAGTGGGACCCACAGAATATATGTAATTCAGGATATTGATATAATATGTTAGCGTCACCAATCAGGTTTGACAGGATTTCTGAACTTTTTAAATATCTGACACTTTTGGGTCATTCAATAATATAAATGTGTTGGACAATTATTTGGTAGCCCTACCCCACTAGTTTCCTAGTCTCCTTTGGGTAATGTATTACATTGTTGAATCACTTCTCTTTCATGTGAATATTAGACACTTCCAGAGTGTTATATAGATTCCTGGGTCTCCTCTTGGATCAATTTGGGGTACCCCAGACCAACTTTGGCCTCAACACTTTAATGATTTAGGTTTCTTTTGGTTTGTAGACATATATTATTCCCCTACTTTTGTTGAGTAGTAGTAGATTTAGACACGCATTCACAGCATGGACCTGGAAAGCATATTATCAGGATTATGTGCTGATCGGGAGGACATTGGGGTCTTTGGGATCAATGCCTCACCAAGCAGTAATCCAACTAATACAGAACAACAGATGCCATCTGATTGTGATCTATCTTTTCTTTCCCTTACCAAAGGCCTTAAAAATTTAAGGTCAAATATATGGCATTTAAAATTATTTCGAGCGTATTCAAATAAAAGTATTGCACCTAGGGGCTTAAGAATATGGCTCCAACCTCTAGTAAGTAGACCGGATGACAAGTTGAATAAGGATTGGAAAGAAGCTTTACAATTAGGGTCTATGCTATTTGTGAATGTTCTTTTACAGTATTATGAGAGGATAGTGGATGAAAATATCCAAGAAGTGAAAACTTTATGCTTTGATTGTAAAAAATATGAGTCCTCTTCTAATTTTCAGGATCATCTGAAGAAACTATCTAAAGATTTGACAAACCATGAGAAAACTATTAAAGAAAGGAAAATTAAAAAATTTCACAGGGATTATTCTATCAAAGGGGATGTCCCTTTGAGCTTAATCGCTCTGTCAGATTTGCTGAGGTTGGCCAGGGGTTTGCTCCCAATCGTACTAAGAAGAGACCAAGATCTATTCTGAAAACCAGAGATGGTTTCAACAATAGCACCTCAGGAGAGGATTCCTCTCTGACAGATTATGAGAGCACAGGGGACAGGGAATCGCCAAATAGAAAGAAAACAAATAGAATATCCCTTTAGAAATGGCTCCAAACATAGGGGGGGGGCACAAGAAAAGACCCATTAGAGCAATCCTTGGAGGGATTGATTCAGAACTTTCTAACATAAGTCAATATCAGCAACAAAATCAAAATGTTTTAAACCTATCCAATTTAAGTTTGTCTTGTGATCAACAGAATCTTTTGAATAAAGGGCTTAATTTTATTCCAGGCTTTTATTCCAATGAATATCACATTGTCACAGGTGTACTGAATTTTTGTCGCAGTTTGAATCTTAAATTGTTCTTTGCAGATGATACCTCTCAAAGATCCAACGAATTCAGATTTGGCAAATCTGATTTTCACCCTCCAATGAATAAGAATGTATCTATTTTCTTGAAATCTGTCTTCAGAGATTTACACTTTCAAAATCATGGATATACTATGTTGGGACATAATCTTTCACAGCAAGAGGGCATCACTCTTCATGATTTACGTAACAAGAAGGATATCGTCATATTAAGTGCAGATAAAGGTGGGGCAGTGGTAGTTCAAAACATGAATGATTATCTTCATGAGGGTTTAACTCAGTTATCTAATATGGCATATTGTATGAACATGGCCATTGACCCTACCCCGAATTTCAAGAAGGAAATTGATTCTTTCCTAAATCTGGCATGTGAAGAAGGTATCATTTCCAAGAGCTGTGTCAAACAACTTTCGGTCAAGGATCCCCGTAAGCAAATTCTATATCTACTACCTAAAATGCACACATCAATAACCAATCCTCCAGGTAGACCAATTGTTTCGGGTATTGGATCCTTGACTGAACCATTGTCGGCCTTCCTGACATACTATCTTAAACCCCTTTTGGGTTTGGTTTGTGCAAGGCTACAGGATACCACACAGTTCCTTAAAATTATTGAAGACACACAATTGGAGCAGGAGTGGTTAATGTGTTCATTGGATGTTAAAGCTCTATACACCAGCATACAACACTGGGCTGGTTTACAAGCCCTTAAATATTGGTTGGATAGGAGTAGTATGTATCCACCGGGGTTCAACATGCTATTAATTTGCATGTCAGAACATGTACTTAATAAAAATGTCTTGTATTTCCAAGGCCAGTGTTACTGGCAGCTTCAGGGGACGGCAATGGGGGCTTCTTTTGCTCCCATTTATGCCTACCTATTTATGGCATTTTTTGAAGAATGTATGATTTACGATGTATCTCACAATATCTATTTGGTTGAAATGGATATTTGGCGCAGGTACCTGGATGATTGCTGGATGGTGTGGCATGCGGATGCTGGGTATTTGCAAGAATTTGTAGAGTATCTTAATGGCAATATCTGGGGTATTGAATTTTCCATCACTTTTGATGCACAGACCATTAACTTTCTTGATGTAACTGTCTCGAGAAACCCAGATCATACCTTAGCTACTGGAGTCCTCCGCAAATATCCACAATATAACACCCTATTACATGCTTCCAGCATGCACCCATGCCACACCATCAGGAACATCCCGGTATCACAATTCATGCATATGAAGCATGTTAGTTCCACCAAATCAGACTATGAGGCAGCCAGTCAAGATTTATATCGTAGATTTGTCAACAGAGGATATAAAACACAAGACATTAATCAAGCATGGACACGATCCTCCGAAACTAATAGAAAGACTATGTTGGATTACAAGACAACTTCTGTAGATTCCAGGACACCTACTATTAGATTTATAACAACATATGGTAGAAATTATTATGCCATCAGAGATATTATAAACAGACACTGGAACATATTAATGGCCAATGGACAACTTAGAGTGGTTTTGGGGGAAGAATGTCAATTTTCATAAAGAAAAGGAAAAACATTGGGGTCCTTACTATCCCATTACAAACACATAGGTAGTGGGGGAGCAATTTACAAACAACTTACTATCACAGGACATGAACTGTTGGGTACCTTCCCATGTGGCCATTGTGGATCCTGCAAACAGATCACCAAGTCCAAGCATTTTTCTAGTCGCAACACCAGTAAGGTTTTTGATTGTAAAATCTTTGGTAACTGTAGTAGTGACCGGGTTGCCTATCTGGCCTCATGTCATTGCGGGGCATTTTATTTGGGCCAGACATCTAGGCCACGTATGAATGAACATCGGAGTGATATTAGAAACAAAAAGGAAACAAATGCTTTATATCGGCATGTTCTAAAACACCAACAAGCACAGTTCATGTTCATGATTATAGACAAAACTGTTGGTGATCGCAGCAATACACAAGGTTGGCACGGTATATTGGATCATAAGGAGAAATATTGGATTATTAGTCTGGGTTCATTGTTTTTGCCTTGACTCAATGACCATTTATAATAACAATTATATGGGGAATGGTACCTAACTATTGTTTAATTTAATGAATTAGCTATCAGGTTCACTGTTTCCGCTTGGACTCAATGACCATTCATAACCACAATTTTATGGGGAATGGTATTCATCCAACTTTGAATTTAATAACATAGCTATCAGGTATAATATAGTTACATGTGTCAACAAGATCTTAAAAAACATTTTTTTGAACCAGATCAGACCTGCACACTTGTATTAGTTTTTATACATAACCATTATATTTGTTAATATGAAAGTTCATCTTTTCTCATACATTTAATATATTTAATATATGTATACAATACAGATATTTCATGCACATATATCTTGTATCACTTTCAATATATTGTGATTTCCTTATATACCTTTGTTATATTATAATTGATTGCTATTTTTATTTTTATGTAATATTTGTGATTAGATTTAGTTTTTCCCATTTATAAATATTATTTATTATGGTTTTCACACACAAATAAATTGTTATATGTACATATATTATAACTATTTGTAATAATTTATCAGAGGTCAGGATTACAGCCTTGGTCCTTTGCTTTTTGTATTTTACATTTTATTCATATATTATTCATGAGCACTGATAGTTTACTGATGCTCATTGGTTAACTTTGGGTATAAATTTGTATATCTTATTATACTCTATATGTCTGTTACTTTTACACTGAAGAAGGCATGTTTTTGCCGAAACCGGTTTGTTACTTTTGCAAATAAAGTCGGATTTTTCACCATCTGTTTTTGGCTTTTTTTCAACTGCGAATTTGCTGGCTAACTGTGTTCGACAGTGTCACTTAAGCCCTTCCTTAAAGCCAAACCACTTAAATACCAAGCTTTTTGAAATATATTTATTGCTATTAGCTTAGTTTTTTTTTTATAACTTTGCTGTTTTATTAGTTTTTAGGGTTTCAAATGTTTTGACAGAATCTATTTACTGTGTTTTTAAGTGCTTAATTAATTTGATTAATAGACAACTGATTTACTCTAATTGTTGATTTGCTGAGATACTATTTAAATGCTATGATTATTTCATTTGAATGTATAAGTCTGAAGAAGCGGTCAGTTAAAGATCGTGAAAGCACTTACTTTGTGTATTAAACAATGTTGGTTTCAACTATATACTCTTCAGCTGTGGTCTGTTTGATTTTTTTATTATGTTTGTGAGGTTCTGAGGTGAAGACCGAGTGTTTACCCAGTTACAGAACAGTTTATTCTCTATATCTTTGTTTGTGTGGTTCTTCCTGTACTGGGACATGGCTGAAGGAGATAACCTGAAAAATGCAATCAATGGAGCTAATAAGCACCAATATGGATGTTTTCATCATATGTTGAACATCGAATCTAATTCTATGATGCAGAATCCGATGTTTCCTGACACAAGGACTGAGGTAATAGATCCAAATACTCATAATAAGTTCATTGAAACATTTAGAGACCTGGAAAATAAACTCTATAAATTTAAAAGGTTTTAATGGCAAAGGTATCATTAAGAGGCATCCTTAAAATATAAGATAGTCCCTAGGGGACTGAGGATATTAACAATGCCTACATATGGAGATACATACCCTGACCTATTACAAAAATGGCAACATCTTAATCTACACTTGAGTTATGACTATATGCCCTTTTTAATTGAATACTTTTTGTCTCAAATAAGAACTTTAGCTGCAGATATAGACAAACTACAGAACAAACTGTTTTCTAACTTTTCTGTGGAAGTTATTGGCAATAAAATTGACAACTTATATGATAGTGTTATGGGCTACGAGAAAAGATTTCATAACATTAAAATGAAAAATTTGCAGAGAGATGTCAACGATTTTCAGCAGAAAGAAATCTTTTCAAGGCTGAAGAGGTATGTCTCTGTTGCAGGGGTATCTAATGATAGCATACATGCTTCCAGCCAAGGAAGTATAGAGAGCACTGTCTCTTTAACATCCAGCATGACAAGAGAATCTTCAAATACTACTGACGTGATGACGCAACGTGTTACTACACCTTCCATTATACGAAAGGAGAAGGAAAGTATAGCTTCAGCTCGTCTCTCAAAGGATAATAGTAAAGTGAATAAAATTAGCAAAAGTGAAGTCTCTACTTTGTCTTTTTTAGATCTGAAAAAGACTATACAGACTCCTATTTTATACTTTGTGCTCAACAATGCCCTGCCGATAAGGAAAAGATCCTAAAGCATAGGGCAGAAGGGCAGATATCATCAGATTCAAGAGGGATAAGCACGCCAAAACAGGATGACAACTCGCAGCAGAAATGCCAAGACTTGGTAGTTTTGAATTAATTAGAGCACAAATTTCTTTGCTGAATAAGGGTTTATCCTTTATTTCAGTGCAGAGATCAGTCATGACTGATCTGTTGAAAGAACTGAGACTGTTTGGGTGTACACTAACGCTCAAAACCATGTTTAAAGATACAGTAATTTTGCCTGAAACTCTTTAAAAAAAAAAACGAGTTGATATGTACCTAAAGTTCCTCCTATTGTGGAAACTTTAGTAACAGTATGTGAAAAATATATTAGAGATGCTTTTAGTGAGAAAAGCTCAGCTATGTTCTATAACTTAGATACATCTAAAAATGAAGCCCTGATACAATTGAAGGCATTGACTAACATTGAAGTTAGACCTGTGGACAAGGGGGGAAGCGTTGTAGTCATGGAGAAACAATTCTATATACAACAAATGATGTTTCTCTTAGATGATGTAAATACATACTTACACATCTCAAGTACACAGGTGAAATGTATTATTGGGTGCCTGTGTATATTTTTGATCTATTTGTGTCACAACAAATCACTGAGGACCTACTTAATTACTTCCAAGTAGAGCATCCGATTATACCCATGATTTATGGGTTACCCAAGGTACACAAAAATATGACTGAGCCACCTATGAGACCTATTGTCTCCAGTAGAGGATGGGCCACAGAAGCAATATCCATCTATGTAGAGAAGCAATTGCACCCTGAGTTAGAAACTTGTAATACTGTTTTAAGAGACACCAAGATGTTTCTAACGTCTCTCCATAAGAAGATGGCAGAGATAAATGGTGAATATATATTTGTTACCATGGATATCACATCCCTTTTTACAGTAATACCTAATGCCTGGTGCATTGAAAGGGTACATGACTTATTAAATACTAAAAAAAATCTATACATATACCAAAGTGAACTTGATATGTAGCTTACTGGAGATAATTCTTGAAAACAATGTTTTTGTGTTTAATGATTGTTTTTACCTGCAAAAGACTGGTGTAGCGATGGGCAGAGCATGTGCCAAAAGCTATGCCAACCTAGCTCTAGTCTCATGCGAGATGAATTATCTGTTGCATGGGAATGATTTCATAGATAGTATCATCTGGTACGTACGATTTGTGGATGATGTCTTCCTTCTGTGGGGAGTTAGTAGTAGTAGACTGGAACTTTTTATTGAATATTTACACAGCACTACTGATTTTGTTAAGATTTACATATAATTTTTCATCTGATACCATTAACTTTCTTGATGTCACTATAAATAAAAAATCATTTACACAATTAGTTACCAGCCTATATAGAAAACCTAGTAGAAAAAACAGCATTCTACATAAAACTAGTATGCACCCTAAACATGTTAACAAGAATGTAAAGGACAATTTATGAGAATGAGTAGACTGCATAATACAGAAAATGGCCTGGATCAAGCAGTTTCCACCTTAAAGGATGAATTTATAGATAGAGGCTACAATGCAGCAGATATAGAAACAAGTATTAGTGATAGGTATGAAGGACGTAGACACAGAGGCAAACAGTTTTACTCAGAGAGTACGAATGACATACACAATACACAAAATGAAAATAGATACAAAGTTAGGTTTCCTATTTCCTATTCTAGTGATATCAAGACGTTTTGTCAAATATTTGAGAAGAACTGGAATATTTTAAATTCTATTGAACTGGATGGTGTTATAGACAAGAGACCGTGTTTTTCTTTTAAAAATAAAAAATCCTTAAAAAGACAATTATATTATAAACCATTGGTTAGCAGAAATAATAATATGCTGTCTCAGAGAACAGGAACATTTCTCTGCAGGAACTGCATGGCATGTAAATTTGTTTACTCTAACACTATATTCACACATCCAAGTCAAACGTTTGTCATAGACATTGACTTATGCTGACTGCAAAACATAACATTTAGTGTACCTTAGCTTCTGCAAATTATGCTATGTATTTTATGTTGGTAAAACCAACAGAAGTTTCAAAGAACGCATTCTAGAGCATTTAAGAGATACAAATAATGTTAAAGAAACTAATGCCTTAGCAAGACATGTTCAAGCAGAAAGCTCTCAACATGTTTTTAACTTTTTAGTTATAGAAATTATAGAACAAAGCACGAGGGGCGGTGACTTAAGAACAAGACGGAAGCAGCAGAACAAAAATGGATTTTGCTGCAGCAGGCAAACTACCAGGGATTAATGGTACAGTGTCACTTAAGCCCTTCCTTAAAGCCAAACCACTTAAACACTAAGCTTTTTGAAAGATATTTATTGCTATTAGCTTAGTTGTCTTTTTTATAACTTTGCTGTTTTATTAGTTTTTATGGTTTTAAATGTTTTGACAGAATTTATTTACTGTGTTTTTAAGTGCTTAATTAATTTGATTAATAGACTTGACTGATTTACTCTAATTGTTGATTTGATGAGATACTATTTAAATGCTATAATTATTTCATTTGAATGTATAAGTCTGAAGAAGTGGTCAGTTACAGATTGTGAAATCGCTTACTTTGTGTATTAAACAACATTGGTTTCAACTATATACTCTTCAGCTGTGGTCTGTTCGATTTTTTATTGTATTTGTGAGGCTCTGAGGTGAAGACCATGTGTTTACTCAGTTACAGAACAGTTTATTCTCTATAATCCTGCCACTTTCTGGCTTTGTCCCCAAGCTGTCCAACCTAGGCAGACCCCCTAACATACATATTACTAATCCTGTCCACCCTCATCACATTCAGTGTAAATGTTAACATGACTTACAGCTCTGACTCATGCCTCTTTTTGCAATGCCAGTGTCTCCATCCCATATAACATAGCTGGTCTCACTACCCTCTTGTAGCCCTTCCCTATCATTCTTAATGGTACTCATCTGTCACAAATCACTCCTTATACTCTTCACCACCCACATCCTGCCTGCCTCTCATCTTCACCTCTCCCCCACACTCGCCATTACTCTGAACTCTTGTTCCCAAGTATTTACACCTATCCACCTTTGCAAACAGTAAACCCTGCATCCTCACCATTCCTCTATCCTCCCTCCCATTTACACACATATATTCTGTCTTAGTCCTCCTGACCAGCATTCCTCCCCTCTCTAGACCATACCTCAACCTCTCCAGCATCTCCTCAACCTGTTCCTTACTCTCATTACAGACTGTAATGTCATCTGCAAACAGCACAGTCCACCAGGACTCCTGTCTGATCATGTCTGTCAACCTGTCGATCGCCACTGGAAATAAGAAAGGACTCATAGCTGATCCCTGATGTAATACCACCTCCACTTTAAATGCACCTGTCACTCCCAATGCAGAACTCACCACTGTCACACTAGCCTTGTACATATCCTGTAGCATTCTTACTGATTCCTCCACCACTCCTGACCACCTCATACAATACCACAACTCCTCTCTAGGCATTGTGTCATATGCTGTCTCTCAGCCCACAAGACACAATGGAGCTACTACTGATCTTCTCTGTATGTCCCCATCAGCACTCACAGAGCAAACATTGTATCTGTACTGCTCTGTCCTGGCATGAAACCATACTGCTAATCAGTAATCCTCACCTTCTTTCTTAACCTAGCTTCCACCACCCTTTAGCATTACCTCATGCTGTGACTGATCAGTGTTATCTCTCTGTAGTTACTACAGCTCTGCACACCACCTTTATTCTCATAATCAATATCCAAACACATTTTATCCACTTCTCAGACATCCTCTCACTTTCCAAGATTACAGTGAACAATCTGGTTAAAAAGACCCCTGCCATTTGCCCTAAACACCTCCATGCTTCCACAGGGATGTCAACTGGACCAATAGCCTTTACCATTCTTAAACCTCTTCATAGCTATCCTTACTTCCCCCTTGATAATCTGTTTCACATCCTGATTCACCATACTCACGTCATCCAACCTTATCTCTCTCATTCTCTTCATTCAACAGCCCATCAAAGTACTGTTTCCACCTGCTTGACACACTCTCCTCACTATTGAGTTCACTTCCACCATTATCCTTTATCAGCCTTATCTGCTGCATATCCTTCCTAGCTACGTGCCTCTGTCTAGTCAATTGGTACAGGTCCTATTCTCCATCCTTGGTGTCCAACCTTACATACAACCCATCAGATGCCCTCAGCCTTTGCCATCACTCACTTTGTCATGCATCCCATCTTCCTATACACCTGTCTACTTCTTTCATCTGTCTGACAATCCCACTTCTCCTTGGCCAACCTCTTTCTCTGTGTACTTCCCTGTACTTCTTCATGTCACCATCAGGTCTCCTTGTCCTCCTTCCTCTGTGCAGATGTCACACAAAGCCCTGTTCTACTCATTTCCCTTACTAGCTCAGATGTAGTTACACACATATTTGCTAAGTCTTCACTGCCACCCACTGCCTGTCTTAACTCTTCCCTGAACTCATCCTCGCAATCACCCTTTCTCAGTATCCACCATTTGATCCTTGGTGCTGCCCTCACACTCCCCCCCCTCTTCTTGATCACCGACATCATCCCACAGACCAACATTCCATGCTGCCTAACTACACTTTCCCCTGTCACCACTTTACAGTTACCAATCCCCTTCAAACAGGCCCACCTGCATAGCAGATAATTCACCTGTGTGCATCTTCCTCCACTCTTGTATGTCACCCTATGCCCCTCAGTCTTGTAAAACTGCGTATTCACCACAGCCATGTCCAACTTCTGTTGCCAAACTCCACCACCATCTCACCTTCTGCATTCCTTTGCTTAACACCATACCTACCCATCGCTTCTGCATCCTTTCCATCCCCTTCACCAGCATGCCCATTGAAATCTGCTCTAATCATTAGTCTCTCATCCTTGGGTACACTCATCTCCACTTCATCCAGCCACACTAAAGTACATCTGTCTCATCCATCACACATGCAATTAGTGGAGCATATGCACTAACAACTGTCAGCATTACACCATCAATTCCCAGCCTGCTAAACATCACTCTACCCAACACTCTTATCACCTCCACAAATACTCTTGGCCTAATGTTTCTTCAAGTTAACCCCTACACCAGTTCCCCTCCCATTCACACCATGATAAAAGTATTTGTACCCGACTCCAGTACACACACCTGTACACCCCTTCCATCTGGTCTCTGGCACACACAATATATCGACCTATCCTCCGTCCAGCATATCAGCTTTCTCTGTCCCCATACCAGTCATACTCACAACATTAACAGTTCCTACCCTCACTACCACACGCTTAGCCTTTCTCCTCTCTGCCTGTCATATGAACATCAGACATCCTCCAGGGTACATATTTGAATGCAAAGGCTACTGCACTATCAAATGACATACGTGTGTTACAGCAATATAAAGAAAGTGTCACTAATTGTGGCCCATAGCCCACCATGTATGTGTGGTGTCCTCCAGATGTCCTGCCCTAACAGGTTAACATGACTGACTGAGCAGCAAGACTACAATTACAGTGTGCCATACTGACATAGAACAGAAATGTATAGCAGGTATTACCTGTGCATATGTATGTATGGGTAGGTGTACCTGGCTGCCTCATAACAACTGACATGGGATGAAAAACATCAGGTACATAAGCTGTACATGTTGTACATGTATGTAACCTTAGTTTCTGTGCATCTGACAGAGTTGCACTTCTACAGCTACCGGTTGTGGCATTACCCTGACACAGACATGGGTAGTATAATAAGCATGAATATCACATTGAAATTGTAGAGGTGGTCATCTATGTTCTGACCCTGTGTCCATGCTTACTACAAATAGATATATGACCACCCACATGTCAAACGCAGAGCTGTTGGACATGCTACACTTAAAGAAATCCCAATCCCTCAGAGCCACACGCTCCAGGGATCTAAACCTTGTCATCACAATAAATAAAACATGCTGGATGGATAGGTTCCTGACCCAGAGACCTCTTCAAAAGGAACCTTGACGATTGGATGGGAGAAAGGAAATTCACCCCAGGGATCACGTCAGTCGCCCTGCTAGACAGGGGTCCAGGGAAGTAAATAGTGTGGGAAGAAATAGCCAGGGGATTGTTATGGCTAGGCTTGTTTAGTCCCTAGGGCTGATAGCCTAGTACTAACCTATGAACCTGTGAACCTATGAACATAGCTGTATGGCATCAGCAATGCTTTACTTGTAAAACCTGTCTCCACCAAAGTAGAACAAACTCCTTTGCTGGACAGCAGCAATGCATAAATCACGTAATGTGATGCTATATTGGCTGTACAGGGCAATGTAGGAACAGACACCAACTGGGCAGCATGTCAACCTTTGTCTGAATGAGCATATTAGGTCACAGGTGGATTACTGTAAGGCTAACTATGAGTACAAATTGGACACATCCACTAAGGGCAATCACAAGGTCATCTTCACATACGTCTGCAGTCTCAGAGGCAACAACCCAACCCACATATACACACACACCATAGCTACAGCCAACCTGCTGCAGACAGGTTTAAGGCAAACATCAACCCCCTGCCTCACAATCAGTATAGGTGGATATGCACAACACACACCCCTCCCCTCATCATCATGGATCAGGTGCAAGCTGCCTAATCAAAGTTAAAAAAAGTAAGTCCCCTTGGGGCATGATAACTTTCCTGTCTGCATCCTACATGAACCCAGGCATATTCTTCCAGCTCCATTACACACTGTATGCAAGCAAAGCCTGAGCACCATTGACATCCCATCTGCAAGGAACACAGCCACTGTCATCCCTCTACACAAACATAAATGATGAATGGTGGTTTATGCAATGTACTGGCCCTCATTGGTGGGAACCTGACACATCAGCACCAGGAGTACAATGCATGTTCATACAGCACTGCCAGGTACAGGGATACAATGTGTCTGTAAGTGGTGGCTACTGATAGTCCATATTCATGTGCTGGCTCTGTAAAGAACTCTGGGCAATGTTTGAGGTCCTGTGATGTTTACCTGTTTACATCTTCCAGGTGCCATGCAGCGGCAACTGCCTTACACTGATGCAGAGACAGCAGCCATCACAGAAGCTGTAATCTTAAACTATGCAATCCTTTCTGGCTGTAGCCGGCAAATCAGTGGAAGTGGACTGCCCTGTGGCATGAGATTGTCCACAGAGTGAATGCCTTGGGCCACCATGGATGCACCATATGATCAGGTCAGGCATAGAGCGACTGACCTGATATGTTATGCCAAACAAAGGGCTGCTGCTGTAGCAAGGGACCATAATGCTACCGGTGGGGGGCCAGCCACACAGGCCTTACTCACAGTGACAGAGGAGCTCCTTGCAAACCTTGGGGTAGCCCCCACACAAACTCAAACACAGGAAACAGCAGTCGTGGAGGTGGGTGGCACCCTGGCAACAGGTGAGGAACATCCAGGTAAGACCAACATGCACATCAATGTAATGAGGTAGCATTTAAACTGTCTTCAATAGAGTCTCTAGATGCATATGTCAGTGTGAAATGGATTAGTGGGTGGGGTGTAGTAATGCACACAAGGGCACATCTATGGTGAAGGACAGCAAATTGTATAACATCATAGTATGTATTGAACCTGTGAAGAAACACAGCGTTCTTCTTGTACCAGGGCTTAATGTGAATCTGCTGACAATACCTCTCCCTCACAACATCATAGGTCCCTCTGGTCTGCAAATGGGACAGCAGCCTGAAGCCAGTAAGTATGGGATTTTCCTGTTGTGGCTCACCGGTACCCCAGGCATGCTAAAGCTAATGCATGCGACCATGCACACAACTGTTACCCTCAGCCATTTGGCAATATCTGCATATTCACTTGTGGTGGTGTTTACTGCATTGCATCACGGTGATCATCACAGGGGCCTATTTGCAGGAGATGTCACATATCTGAAGCATACCTCACAACCTGTCATTGCAGCACATCTGGACAAAGATTAACACAATGGGGGGACAAAGGCCCAAAACTAGGGTCATAGTGCATAAATTAGTGGTATACAGTGCACATAAATGATGTACACACCTGTTAGAATGCCAGGTATTTGTGATATACAAAAATGAGAGCACAATAGAGAAGTTCAAAATACTGCCAACCTTTCATGTGACCTATAACCTGTACAATTCAATTGTAAAGCAAACAAATATGTTACGGGAACAATAATGAGACATAATAGTGCAATCTAGATGCATATGTGTGCACAGACTGAAACTACTACTTTGTTGAGGCAACTTTCGATATAACTACAGTAGTATATCTTATTGGGTACACACCTGCCATCAATTACAGAGACTCTTTGATTAACACAAAAAACGGTCAGCTGCCCTACAAGGATTATCCTAACATATACCCAGTTGCCTGCTACAGCAACAGCCATGGTTCACATAGAGCTGATGAAGCTGCTAAGGGACCACATATTGAGATGTATCAGCCTAGAGAAGGGTAGCAAAACATTTCCACAGCATTGCACATGCAATGGAACACAGTGCAGACAGTCATCAAAAGGTGGTAAAAATATGAGGCTACAGTGACATTGTGAAGGAGTGGACATACCACCAAAGTCTGTGAGAATACAAGAACAAAACTGGCCAGGGAGTCTGTCAGGAGCCCTACAGCAACAGTGAAGGAGTAGCAGGAATTTCCAGCAAGTACTGGGTGTATACCACATGTCACAACCATCTTCCAAGGTCTGTATATGTCCTGCTGATAGGGTAGGGTTGGAGCATGGCAGAAGTTCCTCACACCAAACAAAATCCAGGCCTGGTGAAAGTCTGATAACAATACCTCAGGTCCCAAAAAGCAAGTGTGAAAATGTGTTATGGTAATATGGGACCACGGTTGAACTCTTTGGCCACAATTCTGACAGGTGTGTTTGGCGCAATAACACCACTGCATATAACCACAACACCACCCCCATGGTGAATCATGGTGATGGCAATGTCCTGCTTTGGGGATGCCATTCACATGCTGGAACTGGGCCTGTAGCCAAGTTAGCGGGGATTATGAACACTTCCAAATACCGGTCCCTTGTGGCTGCAATCTTTCTGGTGTCTGTCACATAGCAATGGATGGTAAGGAATTCCACCTTTCCACACAACAATAGCCCAAACCATACATCCAAATCAACAAAAGGATGGCTTCACCAGAAAACATGCAATGATCTGCACTGGCCGAGTGACAGCTCACACCTACGTCCAATAGGATATATGCAGGGTGACCTAAAGAGGGCAGTGCACAGGGGATGCCCTTGCAATCTGACGTAGCTGGATGTGTTTTGCAAGGGAGAGTGTGCAAACATTGGCAAGTCAAGATGTACCATGCTGATAGAAACCTTCCCAACTGGACTGCATGCTGTGATTAAATCAAAAGGTGCTTTAATCGAGTATTACTTTAAGGGTGTGCACACTCATGCAACCAACCTATTGCACCTATTTCATTTACCATACTTCACCTGTAACTGATGTGTATATTCTTCAGTTGGATTGCACAGGTTATATATCATATGAAATAATGGCAATGTTATAACCTGATTTCTGAGGTCTCATGTGATATATCACAAGAATCTGGCATATTAACAGGTGTGTGTACACTTACTATATCCACTGTAAGCTTGGAAAGTTGTTTGAGTAACCGGCTTGGTTTTAACATACATATACTGCAGGTCATGCAGTCTGCACTTCAAATTAGGACATTAATTAGTGGCACCAACCCACAGAGCTCCTGTAGTCATACCAATATAAAATGCATTATAGTGTGTACACATACCAATGTAAACAACTCCTTTGCTCTTACAATTAAAATGCCCAGGAACTTTTAGGGAGTAATGCAGATGTTCTAAATTGACTAAAGGACCTTCAGAAATATACCTGCAAATGTTACAATTCCCACACTTATACATACCCCATCTTTTCTGTGTGCTGTTAAAACAATGTACAGACTTATTTCTCTCTCTTTCTAAAATATGTTTTTAAATTATTATGATTTTTATATACAAACTTTGGCTGAGTCCCCACAATAGGTTGTAAATCATTGTTTCCCTCTAAAATTTTCCAATTATCAGAAATAATATTTCTGATAATACCACTATCTACAGTCATATCCAAACAAAAACAAATATCATCACCTGATTTGTTCTTAACATAAGTCTGTTTTATGCTAGTGTTGGAGAATCCATGTTCAAGGATAGCTGGAAAATGGCTATCCCTTTTGTGTATCACATATTCAGCCTACCCTTTCAGCAGAGTCCTACTATATCCTCTGTCAATGAATAGGATGGTAATGAATTCAACCTCCCTCAAAAAGTCACCCATTTCGCTTGTCAATCAACTAGCTCTTATGAGCTGTCCTTTTGGGATGTTGTCTTTCATGTAGCGTGGGTGAAGACTAGTGTAATGCAAGCAGCTGTTGATAAAAGTTTCCTTCCTGAAAATCCTGCTAACTAGCTTGTGAAGTCTTACATCTCATTCCAAAATCACTTCAAAAAAGTGGACTTCTAGTCCCACATCCCCCAGGACAAACTTTAAGTATCCTGATCTTGAATTAAGGGTGTCAACAAAATTATGTACTTTTTGTACATCCCCAACCATGATAAACAAATCATCTATAAATCTCTTAAAAATATAATTTTGTACTCCGTAAATAAGGTTTCCAATATGGCATGCTCCCAGTAACCCATCACAATGTTCGCAAAAGATGGGGCTGCAAGGGACCCCATAGCTACCCCCCAAATTTGTTTGTATATTTTCTTATTGAATACAAAATAATTGTTGTTTAATAAAACGTCAATTAATTCACAATAAAAATTACTTTCAGAATTATTGTATGTAGAAAAAATATTTAAATATTCTCTAACATGTTCCATTCCTTCAGAATGGGGAATACAGGTGAAAAGAGAAACTACATCAAGGCAAAACATCACTTGTGTAGTGGAGTCAAAAGCTGACACTAAACTATGTTCTCTAATGCTGTTTTAAAAAAATCCCATGAATCTTTCAACTATGAACTCATTTTGTGAACAATAGGATTTAACTTAGAGTCTACTAATAAAGAAATACCCTCTGTGATGTAAATTGGGGCAGATACAATAGGTCTAAACGGTGGACAAATTGCACTTTTATGTGTTTTCGGTATTCCAAAGAAGGTGCCTAACTTCGGATTATCTATGTGACAAAAATCATAGAGGTCCTTCTCTAAATTGCTATTCATTAAACTCTCAAACAAGAAGGAGTAGCTTTTTGCTACTTCTGCCATATCAGTAAGTCTATATTATGAAATGTTAGCTAGCATTTTCTCTATACAGGCCACATATTCCTCTTGATTCATTAAAACTAAGGTACCCCCTTTGTCACTCTTCATTATTATTATGCTACCATTCTCCTGTATTTCTTTCAAAGCTTTCTTTTCATCCTGAGATTAATTATGATACATTTTTTTTCTATCTGTCCCCTCCCTCGTGGCATTTCTTATTTCACACTCACAAGCAGATTCAAAAACTTTAATTGTATGCAGTAAATTAGGGTTATAGCATGAAGGTTTTACATATCTGGTGTTGTTACTAACAATGTCTCTAAATATGTAATTCAAATTCAGTGATCTTGTATATTTTTTGAGGCTTAGCACAGTGTTTGCTATATTTGCTCTTCTTGAGGGCACAAAATTCAAGCCCAAATTCAATACTTTTAAGTGACTCTCATTTAAAACAAAAGTGGACAAGTTTACATTATTTGCTGGTACAAAATACTTATTTAATTGTCCGTTGAAGAGTTAGACACTGTCCATTCTCTTCTCCTTAACGTGCACATTCTCTGACTCCTGCCTTCCTTCTCCTCTGCTAAAAAAGTCTTGCTTCTTGCCCCACCGTCATTCCTGTCATTAGTTGTTGTAGGGTTGTTGACAAATAGTCCATTGCCAATGCTTGAAGTTCCTGCTTGCACAATATCCATTACAGAAATGTTAGTTCCTTCCCTATTTGATGTCCTGACATCAGATGTTACATGAAAGTTCTTAGTTTTAGGGGCGGAGACTTCATTGATGTGTCTCTTAAATGGAAAACACCTAGTCTGATATTTTTATACCTTGGATTTGTCTTGCTTTATATGTTTATTAAAAGCACAAAGATCAACATATGCTGTGTCATTTTCATACACAGCAGCATCTCACTTGAGTTTGTGGTTTTTACGACTAATAACAGTTTCTTCATGTTTCTGTAATTCTGAGAAAAGTGAATGGTACTCAACCCGTTCACCAATCTTGTTGTGATAGTCTCTGAGCAAAATTTCATCTATTCTGCAGATTTCTTCCCTTAACCCGGTCATGATTTTACAATTGTTATCCATAAGCAGCTTCAAAAACTTGAGACCGGCATTATTAAAGAAGTCTTTTAGTGTAACAAAAAAGTTCATCGGAGCTATTAACTCCTTCTGGGGTCTTAAATAATCTCAGACCCTTGGGGACCATGCCAACTCAATACAACCTGAAAAGTATTTGTTTTCGAGATCTAAACTTTTTTATTTCTTTAATAATCTGCCCAAGTTGTCACACATATCTCTATAAGTATTCCGTTTCACACTATTAATAGGCTTTTCAGAGGATTAAAAGGGATCAGATTTAGTATTCAATACTGAAGTTATGTCAGCATAAGTTTTAATTTTAGTAACTGCTTCAGAATTTTAACCTTGTTCAACAGGGTGCATGTTGAAATTAACTTCCATTTCAGCTTCATCTTTTGAGCTAGACCAAACCAAAATGGTATTCACCTTCTCCGGAATCAGCAGTTGCAGGGTCTGCTATATGTCTTTCATAGTATGCAGTAATGAAGCCAAAACATTCTGTCCACCTTCACCTGGGGTAGGATGAATGCTTACATCCAATAAAGAATATCCTCTGCTTTCTGCCATAGGAACCACAAAACTAAAACAGCAAGAATACTTTTGGTAGACCAAATGACCAGAAACCAAACTGAAAAGTGCAGAAAAGCAGAGTAAAATCAACACAATATTAGCATAATAAAACTTTTAATCCACGCTTTTGTAAACAAACTTCTTCAGCATAAAACACACAAGCTCAGCCTCACATTTAATTTAATATTTAAATATTGATTAATTATTTAAGTGGTAAGATGTGGTCATTGGTGTAGAGCTACACAAACACTGTTTTTAAATGTGAGGTTGAGCTTGTGTATTTCATTCTGAAGGAGTTTGTTTACGAAAGCATGGATTAAAAGTTTTATTACGCTAATATTGTATGGATTTTACTCTGCTTTTCTGCACTTTTAAGTTTGGTTTCCAGTAATGTATCAAACACAGGAGTTATGAGGAACAGACCAAACATATGAGCCACACATGTAGACATTTAGCAAAACCATGTACAGTTGGGAGGTATGTTCTGTAGGAGTAGCCATAGTGCTATACATGTGAACAGTAATAATTTACATTGGTGCAGTGTGTGCTAGCTGAAGGGCCATCACCTACTAACACCACTCACATATCCTAGAGGTGTGTAGTAGTAGTAGTAATGGTAACTGGAAAGGACTGCACTGCATGATGCTGAGGGTCTGTACAGAGTGTGCATGTTATTTTCTGACTGTGTGTCGTGAATGCCCCCAGTCGGCTAATGTGAGGTCTGTGTAATGCCTTTGAGGAACCTCACCTCTATGTGTGTGTGCGTGTGTGTGTGTGTGTGTGTGTGTGTGTGTGTGTGTGTGTGTGTGTGTGTGTGTGTGTATATATATATATATATATATATATATATATATATATATATATATCTATCTATCTATCTATCTATATATATATATATATATATATATATATATATATACCAGCAAACCTTATAGTACCAGTAGTAATTTACATATGTTATTTTTCCCTCACAGGTGGACATGGTCGTGCTCTGAAACTGATGTCAATGTCTCTGCAGATGCTGACCATGATGATACTCATATTGAGGCACAGGTGGGGTTGTTAGGGGCTGGAGCTGTGCCATTGGTTGGCATCCCACTGTTGTCAACCCCATTCCCACACACAGTCACAATGTCCACACATACCCCGTCAGCAGTGGCCACAGATAATGGACAGTTGATGGATGAGGAAATGGAACAGTCTACTGTGGTGACTATGGCAAGTGAGGGTGCAGGCACTAGCCAGAGCCAGAGTACTGGTGGAGTCCCACACAGCAGATGGGCAGGGGTGCTCAGAGGTGGATTGCAGCCTATCATGCCCCTGTTGTAAGTGCCACAGCAGCAGTCACCAGACACATGTTTTGGGCTTTCATGGGGGCATAGGCATGTAATGAATGTAATACCAGACATATACACAGGGTCATGGATGAGCACGTCCCTGGTGTCCGTGGTGACATTTGTGAACTCACTACAGCCATCCGTGAGCATACTGAGGTCATGGATAGATGGTGGGGGAAGACCTTGGCACTTCTCAACTGTAGAATAGCTGTGCTTGAGCATTTGGCAGATGATGGCCAGCAGCCACATGGATGTAGGGCAGCACCATGATCAGCTGAGAATCTATGTAGCCATGCACCATCACATTTCTGTACTGGACGTACCACCAGCACTAATGAAGGGGGTGTGATGTCCATGCTACAATGCAGCAGGCCACGGGCATGTGATCCTGGCTATTCCCAACAGGCATGCAGATCCAGCAGACAGCAGTCACCATCGGGGAGTAGTACTGCATCTGGACTCGGCTCTGGTGGTGCCAGTGATAGCCTTGGCAGGCCCAGTTCCCATGTCCATGGCCAGAGACGGTAAACTATACACCCTGCCATGTACAGCCCACAGCTGTCCAAAATACCCCTGTGTAGGGCACCCACATAGCATGACTGTGTGCATAAAAAAACACTCACATCACCATCAGACAAGTTACCCCCCCCCCACACACACACACACACACTTGCCAGGACTCATATTAGAATTCCTAGCTATGTACTTATTGGTATTATAGTGTTATGCAGTTATTGCACACACCACATAGCATATAGGTTGGGAGTGTCCCAAGGTATCTACAAAGTGAATTACATCTACAGCACTTGTAAGATATGGCAATGGTAGTTGTACTGGGTGAGATGGGCCACCAACTACTTTCATCCATATGTTTACACACTCACAAACACTTTTATACACACTAATGCATACACACACACACACACACACACACACACACACACACATATGACAGTACTGAGATCCATAGGTTCAAAGATTCATAGGTGTGTATGTGGCAAATGGCCATGGAGACTTTACAAGGCTAGCCCATGGGAATACACTGGCATCATGCCACCTAACAATACTCCCCAGTGTGTCTACTGAGTATAGTCACTGGAGTGATTCCCAGGGTGGGTATTCTAGTCCCCATCCACTCCTCCTGACTTCTCTTGAAGAGGGCCAGTGATGTGCTCTGCTTGACATGTATGTGATGTCTATTCCATAGCGTGGCCAGTCTCTGGGTTGTGAACCTGTCCCTCCAGCATGTCCTGTTGATTGTGAGGATGGGGTTGAGTTATCTGGGGCATGTTGAGTGGACAGATTGGTTTCTTTGGATGTAGCATTCCTGAAAGAGTTGAGTTAGACATGGCTGTGTATGTCAGGCAGAGATCGCACCTAAGTAGCCAATATGAGACAGAGATTAATTGGGGTTCTTGGAGTCTGTCCATATGGGTCAAGTGTGTAATACCTAAGATCCTCTTTGTGAGGTACATTTGCAGCCCCTCCTGTTGTTGCTGGTGTCCAGTGGGGTACATGGCGAATGGGACACATTGATTGACCTCTTGAGAGGAGAGTACAGGGAAACACTGTCCTTTTACTTCTCAGATTCAACACTCCTAATCAGGAGAAGTGACACATGGAAGGACATTTGGAAGGCAGTGGCACTGTGGTGGTCAACAGAGAGCTCACTGTCAAACTGTGTTCCCAGTTCCCTTATACCAACATCACTGTTCAGTGGACTACCATTAATGCATTACTTTATGGGAACCAAGTCGTACCCAAAGGGGATGGCAGCACAGTATCTGGCATTAAGCTTATGTCCAGGTTTCTGACAACCATCATAGGTCTCAGAGAGGCCTTTGTGAAGGCTGTCAAACTCACATGGGGGGCAATAATAGCACCCACCTTGTAGTCATCTGCAAACACTATCAGCAAGGGCGCCTTTGTATTGGGCTGGTTCTCAGAGGTGTGGACCCCAAGTATGAGGGGACCCAGGTCCACCATCTGTAGGACTCCACTCATGACAGTTCAGCAGTCTGACATGGAGTCTGCTGATTTCACACTGTGGGTTCTATCTGTGATCCAGTTTACAGGCCACCTACTGATGTAGGGTTTGCTGCCTACCTGAGTGCATTTGTGTATGATTCTTGAATGGGGAGTGATATCCAAGGATTAGATGGGTTGCCTATCTTGTTATCTATTCCATACTGTCACATAGTTATTGCACATGGCACAATGCTTATAGGGCTGCAGAGTGTCTACAGGTACCTCTACAGTGGATGACAACTGTGGGCCTTGTAATGTGGACACTGGGACATGTATTGAGTGGGCAACAGCAAAAAGTAGCAAAACCCACCCCCCAATGGATATGCTTCTCACACAAACACAACAGCCCACCCACAACATACTGTTCTTGCGCACACGCACACACTTGCCAAGACTGAGATTAGAACCCCTACCTATGTATTTATTGCTACTACAGTGTTACACATTTATCACACATGCCACAGAGCCTACAGGGTGAAGGTTCTCCAAAGGTACTGCTAAGGTGAGAAACATCATCAGCCCTTGTAAACTATGGCAATGGGTGATGTGCTGGGTGAGAGAGGCCATAAAATACTTTAAACTACGCAAATACACACATAAACACACACATTTGCCAGAACTGAAATTAGAACTCCTACCTAACTAGTTATTTGTAGTACAGTGTTATGCAGTTATCACACATGCCACAGAGCTTATAGAGCTGAGGTCTTACAAAAGGGACTTCTAAGGTGACTGTTATCTGCAGTTCTGCTAAAGTAGAGCAATGGGATGGATGTGTACTGGGTTTGAATTGACCCAAAATCTTTAACTTACAAATGCACACATGCACGCAAAACCTTATACATTTGCCAGGATTGAATTTAGAACTCCCACCCAAGTTGTTATTTGTACTATAGTGTTACGCAGTTATCACACGTGCCACAAAGCTTATAGGGCTGAGGCCTGAAGAAAGGGACTTCTAAGGTGACTGTTATCTGCAGGACTGCTAAAGTAGGGCAATGTGAAGTGCACTGGGTGGGAAAGGACTGTTAATTCCTAGATCCTACTGACAATTCTCTAGGTGTATGCACATGCACAGTGTGACTTTATATAGTAAATGTGGGACTCCATTCTAGGGATTGTTGTACTCCAGTCCAGTTTGTTTTGTGCTACATCTATACCTCTCAACCTGTTGGTGCCGGATATCTGGAGATAGCCTATCAAAATGAGGAGACAATGTGCCATATGGTGATTGTGACTATTTCTATCTAATTTATGGGTTGCTAGGGTTACAGGGTTTGTTTTAGCAGACATCTGACATATATGGCATTTAACACTGTCATGTATTGTTTCAGTACCTCGAGACATACTTCCTCAGATCATCACAGTGATTTACCAGAGGAATACAGGATGGATGATGCACACACCAATATTATGGGCCAAATGCTACATATTCTTGCACAATCCAGCCTGTTGAGAGATGTGCCTGCAACCAATTGACTGCTGGAGCGGAGGAAATGGTCCAGCACCTTGATGATATATTACAATGGTGGAATCTCTGTGCAATTCTGCTCTGGCATGGTCTGATTTCCAGTCCATGGTTGGGTAATTTAAGTCAGGCAGGATCAGGGTGACAAGCAGACTCCAGATAAATTTGTAGGGGATAAGATATGTGGCGGGGGTATCCTGCTTCAGATTTGTTGCCTATTGCTACCAGTACTTTGCATAGGGGTCTTCTCAAAGGTTTACTGCACTTGGAGGGTCTTGTGTGTGTCAGACTATTTGACCAGCCTGGAGGTGTGTGTGTGTCTCACATATATGTATGGCCAGCCTCATTTTGCTTGGCTGGCCACATTTTGTGGTCAGGATGGTTGCATAGGATGAGTGATCAGGGAAGTGTGTGTTACACCACATGGTTGTGGGCCAGGGTTCTGTGGGTGCAGACATGTCACCACCTTCCAGGATTAGGATTGCCTGCAATGAGTGCATTCCCATGGTTAGACTCATAGCCCTGCCTGTCAACTGTACAGAATATCACAGAATGTCCAGAGTCATGACTCATATATCTGGTTGGTTACCCAAACAAGTGTGGTTTTCAAGGAAAACTGTTTTGCAAGTCACTCGGGGTTGAAGTCAGATATTACTGAGAGTTGACATTGCAGTTTCGGACTTCATAACCTTGAGGCATTCCATGCTAATACAATAATTCCATCAACTTTCTAGCATTATTAGAGCAGTATTTCAAAGGTGTTCTTCTTTTTGGACCTTTAGCACACCATTATTCATGGCTTTGTCCAGATTTCTCGCTCTATGAAACTGGCAGGTTTGCTCCTAGCAGTTAGCAGCATGGCCTTTATTTGCATGTTGTAGACTGTGTTATGATGGTGTTATGGACCCCATAACACTCCCTTACAAGGCACTGTGGGTGAGGCATGGGCATTTGCCAGAGGCCTGTAGGCCAGGTTTGACAGATGCAGGCCATCTGTAGCAAGGCATTGCATTCTGATGATCATATGTTCCCAGGCTGTTGGCAGTAGACACCCCTGGGATGGCACCATTAATTTGACTGGGTGTTACAGACAATTGCTTTCTGTTCATGTTGAGCCATCACTCTGATAGCTGGATGCTGCTTAAGGGTAGGGACATGTTACTGCATGTCTAAGGGACTATGGTTGGGGGGGGTGACACATCTGTACACAATACACATTTGCAGAGACTGTGCTGATATTTGCTTAACATTTTGGTCCCATTTGGCATAGTGGTGTGCCCTGTCTTTGAGACTACAGGCATAAAAGTATCAACCACAGGTCAGATTGTTCTGGCATAAACATTTTTACTTTCAGACTTCTTACCTTTTAGAGCCATACTGCCACTGCCAGACCTGCTGTGATATCACTGTGTATGTCTGTAGGTGGAAATTTCATGGATGGTGCCATGTTGGGGCCTTTGCCAGACATTTCTGTATGGTTTTCCACAGCTTATCTCCTGGGTGAGGCTGGGGGTGAGTATGGGACTCCCACTTTGACATCCATGCATGTGACCTATGACCCCCCCCAGTTATTTAGCTCACCACATGTACTGCAGTGGTATTTATCAGCTAGGGTGGTACTGCATGGTGTGGGTAAACCAGGACTGGGCACACATTTCTTGCTGTCCCACAGAGCTGTCAGTTGTCTTCTGATATCCCAGTAAGCCACCCCATTCCCTTGCATGCTTACATCAGTACCATAGATATGCTATCAGAACATTCTACTCCATTTATTTACTGTTAAAAAGACTGAATTACCTTGTGCCTGAGACAGTTGTGAGGACGGTGCTTGAGGGCTGACTATGTCAGATGCATGCAGTACACTGCCTTTACATGGTAAGGTATAGATAGTGTGATGTTTGGCATCCATTTTACTTTGTGTGCAAGTCAGAGAGAGATATCAGTCCCTTGGGCTCTACAGTGTCAGTGTATGCACTATGCGTTGCCTCTTTGCCAAGGACAGGGCGCACTGAACATGCCTTTGTCTGCCTACAGGGGCAGGCTCAAGATGTTCCTCCTCCAAGTCCCTCTGTGCCTGTGGAGATCCTGGCAATGGTGGGGGGCTGTGTCACCCTTCCCCATTTCGTTCCTACTGCAGCTGTTTCCACAGGATTGTATTGTGTAGCATGGCACATACTACGAACATGTGTGCACATGTGGCTGAAGAGTACTGCAAGGGTCCACCGGATATGTCAAGGCAGCAGAACCGTGACTTGAGCATCCCAGACACATGCTCTATAATGATCCTGGTTTGTGTGTGTGCCTCATTATGGCATTCTTGTGTGGGTGTGTGTGCATTTCGGATGGGTGTCATCAGCCATGGCTGCAATGCATAGCCAGCATTCCCCACCAAATGGCCATATGAGATGTCCCCACTGGCAAATGCCTGGTACAGCTGTGATGAATGCCAGGTGTGGGAGTCGTGATAACTTTCAGGGCTGCCAGCACACAAATTCATGATAATGCTCTGGGCATTGCACACGAACTGGCAGCTGATGGAGTGGAACCCCTTGTGGTTTAGGTAGACCCTACCCTGGTCACCGGGTGGTGCTTTGATGTGGATGTGTGTGCAGTCTATGGCACCCAGTACCTCCAGGTATTCTGCTACATGGTGGAAGAGATGCATATTGCTGGTCCTCTCCTCACAGGTGCTGGGGAAGTAAATGTGCTCAGTGGCATGTAGTCGCATGGCAGTCAGGAATTGGTGGAGTACCCTGGATGCAGATGCTTGTGAGATCCCCATGATATCCCCAGTTGGTCTTTCGAAAGTACCTATAGCTAGTATTCTTAAGGCTACACATACCTTGGTATCCACTGGGATCGGTTCCCCTCTGTTGGTTCTGTGTCTGAGGCAAGGCCAGCAGAGCTCAACAATTTGCTGAAGTATGTCCCTGTCCACTCTGTTGTGCTCAACTATCTTCAGATCATGTAGCCCCTGGTAGATTACCCTGGGTCTGAACACTTCTCCTCCTCCTCGGTCTGAGTTGGTTGTCAGCATTATCTTCCTCAACACCCTCGACATCTTGCATATACTGACAGATCAAAGCGACAGTAGCCCCTAACATTTTTTTCTAGTTTTGTCAGTTAAAATTCCCCCATATGTGTACACCTATGGTGCAGAATTTGTAGAAAAAAAACAGACTGGAAGGTGTTTATAGTGGTATGTTGCAGATGCTGCCTGTCTGATTCGCTGACTTTAAGACATTCCACCTGCCACTATTTTACTTGTATTTGAGTGGCTGTATTTTACTATCTCCTTTTTTTTTTCTTTTCCCCCCTTCCCATCTCTGCCCTTTTTAGGCCCCAAGGCACGGCGTGCAAACCCACTGCCTAAATGTAAACAGTGCTGCTATTTCTGGGTTTTTTTTAAGTCCCAGTGCACACCTGTTTAACTAAGGTAAACACATTTTAGCAGAAATGGCCCTCCCTGGATGTGAACACGCTCTTCATTACATGGTGTAAGACATTACAGCCTTAGACACACACCCTTGCTTAGCTGTGTTTAACAAAGCCCAAACCTGGGCAATGGAGCTCCAATGTGTTTACAGCAAGCATGACACACCCTGTTTTCATGTTAGCTGCTCCTCCTGCTTACACTCTCTTGTTCTCGCACCTACATGGTTAGGTGCAGTGTGTGGACTTAGAATATTTTGTGATTCAGTAAAGTTCCCCTCATTTGCATACCCCACTGCCTTAGTCCATAGTTACTGCTCTGACACGGAGCCTTTCCCCTTGACAACCAGTGTTCCTTGGTAATGTTTTGATTCTGCAAGCCATTGCTTATAATGGAAAAATGCAGATTTCCCCTAAAATTGAGTTTTTACATTTTTTTTTAATTTTCAGCACAATCCCATTTGTGCACTGCTGCCCTATGCTGAAACAGCCCAGATCAGCCAAAAATACTTTCATTTTTTATTAAATTAAACACTTTCCCATGCCAACGGCCATATATTTGTCCATTGGCATGCCTAAAGTTTATAATACATGCTTTTATTTGAGCTGTCATGCCTCCATTTTGCTATTTGCAGAAATGTGTACAGTTAGTAACTGAACACATTTCTGCAACTAGCACTGTCCCTGCACAGATGCCTACCTGCTTCCTGAATCACTAATTCACCTCATTAGCATGGTTTTCACCAGTAAATGAGGTAATTAGCATTCTGCATGGAACAGTGTCAGCAGGCTCGTGCACATCAGATCAGCTGTTTCCTGAATCGCTTGGGGGCCATATTCCATGCAGGAGCGGCTACACTGTTTCTGCATGGGAAAAAAAGTTTAATGAATCCAGGGGCAGGAGCAATGTGTGTAACCTTTCTAATATCTTTCCCTTCAAACAACAGTTAACATTACACATGAGGGGTGCATCAGAAATGTTCTTGCCTTCAGTTTCAAAAAGAAAATGTAGCTTATTGGCTTTTGGATAACAAAACAAACCACCAGTCTTTTATATATATATATATATATATATATATATATATATATATATATATATATATATATATATATATATTTATATATATATATGTATATATATGTATAGAAGACAAAGATCATGGACATCTAGTAGATCATGAGCTTTATTTGATGCCAGTATACCCAATACTGCACATAAAGCATGTGAATTTCCCACTTGATCCTCTGTGAGGTTGAGAATTGTGTGACAGAAATAATTGTCTCCCTTTAAATGTCTTATAAGATCAATTCTAGAATACTGTGCATTGTTGTGTAAATTACTGAAATTGCATATTTTACAGTTGTAAAGGTACAAACAGAACTAAGAGACTTTGAGAAAGACCGCATCAAATCTCTTTTGTCTGTATCCTAGCATCTTCTTAGTGACAATCAAATGTCAACAGCTGGTGTGAACTACAGTACCTCCAGTCCAACATGGTCATATACAGGAAGTATTCATCAGGACAAACAAAAAATCCAACATAGGATTGTTGAGAGCCCAAGTATTTATAATAAATCCTTCAGCTAAAACATTTCTTAACAAGATAAATCCAGTTCTGTATCCTTTTTCTTTAAAAGATCGACTCACATTCCTTTTAAAGACTTTATTGGGATAAGCTTTTTCATTTTTGTAGACTTACTCAGATTCAGAGATATAAGAGTGCATGTTTAATTGTCATGCCATGCCCAAGGTAACTATGATGGTTTTGCAAGTCCAGGGAGTAGATATCAAAATCACATGGGATTTGATGCTCCTATATCTATGTAAAGCTGACATCAAAATATTTGGTAGTATATTAGCAGCAGATCTAGAAAGGATTTGCTGAAGGTCATATGTGTAGAGCAAGATAGAATTGTTAGGGGAAAGTTCTTATATTGACTTTTGGCATCTTATTGTGCATTCTATGGAATGGACTAAGGGATAAAGGGAAAGCAGGCTGATATACTAATGGACATTCAAAAAGGTTTTGGCATGGTGAAGTAGAAGTTTATTTTGATGATTATTGAGCAGGTTGTGGAAAGGAACAATGGGAGAAAGGACTTTCGGCATTATACAGTCCATGGTCAGTCTTTTCAATGATATTATGTCTAGTAAAGTGAAGCTAGGGAGGGGAAGAAGATGATATTATCCCTTGAAATCTGGATTATTACTGTCGTTGATGAAAGATGCATAGAGGAATAGAAGGTTGTTATTGGATAAGGCAAAGATGAACAGAAAAATAAATCTTAGAAAAGGTTAATGAGTTGTGTCCAAGTATTTATTCTTTGGCTATTTCAAGGAGCTTGGAATGAATTTGGACAGAGGTTTCACCCAAAAAAGTCACTGGTGATTTTAATAGGGAAGGAGATGCAGTTAGACATTGTACAGCTACAAATAGATGAAGACGATAAATAGCTGAGTTCAAAAGTACATCTGACTGTAATGTAAACAGTGGTGATGAATGTGGGAGATATGGAAGAGAAAGCAAGTAGTATAATTGATAGGTGGTCAAATGTGATAAATTCTTTGGGAGGGAGAATCATGATCATGTGGGTTTTCATTTTACCATTAATTATATATCTAGGATCCATATTTATTCATGAGCACTCATAAGTTACTAATGTGTAATTGCCAGAATTTTCCTTACATGTTCAACCTGATAATATACCCAGGATTTTCCCTTTACACATACTGGTATGATCTCAGAGTTGATGTGTTTAAAAAGACAGGGGTTGTCTGTAGCCCACCGGTTTAATGGATAAAGAGGGAGCTTGTCCTCTGCAAAAACACTATTATCTAAGCATTTTAATTCTCTTCATGTTCTGTGATTTTTTTCTTAATTTATCACTTTTTTGTAAGTCTATCAGAATTAAATCATTGCACTGTCGCAGTGCCAATGTGTTTTCTTAGACATATGCAGCTATTGTATTTATTTAGACCTCTCCAACTATGCCTTCAAAGAAAATTACTAGAGATAGAGTGCAGAGGATATGAGAAGTTTGTGTGGCAAGGTAAGAAGGATAGGATAAATAAGGTTTTAATTAAGGCAGGTAAAAGAGATGGAGGTTGAGGGATGCAAATCTTTAGAATGCATACACCAGAAATAAATTTTTGCACAGCGTATGAAGGGAATACATAATTCTTGTTTAGGGTGGGTTAGGTAAGAAAACATGAAGAATAAGTGCAGTGGGTGATGCTTGATTTGGATAAGATGAAGGACAAAGAACTGTGAAAATCTGCCGGTAGGTTTGCGGTACCACAGCTAGGGTGAAATTAGGGTGGTGGCTGCCCTTGTCACACAAGCGATCTCACTCAGGAAAAGCCAGTACACATCAATCAGCTGATTTTCAATGACTTGTACCAGCTTTTCCTTGCATTGATAAAACAACATTTTGCTGGAATGTATGTATGTATGTATCCCATCTATACATACCCAGTTAAAGTGCCCAGTTGACAAATGCTAAAGAATTGCAATAAATAAAATTGAGTATTATTTCTAAAAATGAACTGATGAGATGGTATTAACAGTCTCCAGCAACATGAGCAAATTCATTCCTAAAAAGATACTGGCACCTGGAGCTATAGCTTTCACATCTAGTACCCAATGCAATTACTTAATCTGACTGGCACCCCTCAACTCTAAGGTCCCTTCTCCCCAATCACTACTGCTGAACTATTTAACCTTCTATGGTTTTCTCTTTAAAACTGTAGCAAACTGTTTGCTACAAAGGTAAATGTACATTGCAGCAAATGATTTTCAATGGCTGCTATATCACTCAGCAAGGTGTCATTACTTCACTGTTTCAGCGGATTACTTCCCCTAACTCATTGCACATGGGGTGGCTGTCCCCTACACCCTAACCTAAGTATATGTCTGTTGTCACCAGATTTAAAGATGCTTACAAAAGCATGAGTTTCTTCCATTTTTTGGCAAATGTCCTTCTTCTTCTTCTTCTTTTGGCTGCTCCTGTTAGGGGTCGCCACAGCAGATTGACTGTTTCCATTTCTTCCTGTCCTCTGCATCTTGCTCTGTCACACCAACCACCTGCATGTCCTTTCTCACCACATCCAGAAACCTTATCTTAGGCCTCCCTCTTTTCCTGTTACCTGGCAGCTTCATCCTTAGCATCTTTTTCCCAATATACTCTGCATCCTTCCTCAGCACGTCCAAACCAATGTAATCTTGCCTCTCTGGCTTTGTCTCCAAACCTTCCAACCTGGGCTGACCCTCTAATACACTTATTCCTAATCCTGTCCATCCTCATCAATCCCAGTGGAAATCTTAACATCTTCAACTCTGCCACGTCAAGCTCTGACTCCTGATTTTTTGTCGATGCCACTGTCTCCAACCCATATAACATAGCTGGTTTCACTACGCTCTTGAAGACCTTCCCTTTCACTCTTACTGGTACTCGTCTGTCACAAATCACTCCTGACACTCTTCTACACCCATTCCATCCTGCCTGTACTGTCTTCTTCACCTCTCTTCCACACTCACCTTTACTCTGAACTGTTGATCCCAAGTACTTAAACTCATCCACATTCCCCACGTCTACTCCCTGCATCCTCTCCATTCCTCTATCCTCCCTCTCATTCACACACATATATTCTGTCTTAGCCCTGCTGACCTTCATTCCTCTTCTCTCTAGAGCATATCTCCATCTCTCCAGGGTCTCCTCCACCTGTTCCGTACTCTTACTACAGATCACAATGTCATCTGCAAACATCATAGTCCACAGGAACTCCTGTCTGATCTCATCTGTCAACCTGTCCATCATCATTGCAAGTAAGAAAGGGCTCAGAGCTGATCCTTGATGTAACGCCACCTCCACCTTAAATGCATCTGTCACTCCCACCATAGACCTCACCACTGTCACACTACCCTCGTACATATCCTGTACCACTCTTACATAATTCTCTGACACTCCTGACTTCCTTATACAATACCACAACTCCTCTCTAGGCACCCTGTCATATGCTTTCTCTAAATCCACAAAGACACAAGGCAACTCCTTCTGATCTGCTCTGTACTTCTCCATCAACACTCTCAGAGCAAACATCACATCTGTAGTGCTCTTTCCTGGCATGAAACCATACTGCTGATCACTAATCATCACCTCCCTTCTTAACCTAGCTTCCACTACTCTTTCCCATAACTTCATGCTGTGACTGATCAGTTTAATCCCTCTGTAGTTACTACAGCTCTGCACATCACCCTTATTCTTAAAAATCGGTACCAAAACACTTTTTCTCCATTCCTCAGGCATCCTCTCACTTTCCAAGATTTCATTAAACAATCTAGTTAAAAACTCCGCAGACATTTCACCTAAACACCTCCATGCTTCCACAGGTATGTCATCGGAACCAACAGCCTTTCCATTCTTCATTGTCTTCATAGCTATCCTTACTTCCTGCTTGCTAATCCACTGCACTTCATGATTCACTATCCGCACATCATCCAACCTTCTCTCCCTCTTATTCTCTTCATTCATCACCCCCTCAAAGTACTCTTTCCATCTGCTCAACACACTCTCCTTGCTTGTGAGTAAGTTTCCCTCATTATTCTTTATCACCTTTACCTGCTGCACATCTTTACTAGCTTGGTCCCTCTGTCTAGCCAGTCGGTACATGTCCTTTTCTCCCTCCTTAGTGTCCAGCCTTTTATATAACTCTTCATATGCCTTATCCTTAGCCTTCACCACCTCTCTCTTTGCCATGCACCTCATCTCCTTATACTCTTTTCTACTTTCTTCATCTCTTTGACAATCCCACTTCTTCTTCGCCAACCTCTTTCTCTGTATACTCTCCTGTACTTCTTCATTCCACCACCAGGTCCCCTTGTCCTCCTTCCTCTTTCCAGATGTCACATCAAGCACCTTTCTAGCCATCTCTCTTACTAGCTCTGCTGTAGTTACCCAGCTATTCGGTAACTCTTCACTGCCACCTAATGCCTGTCATAACTCTTCCCTGAACATCACCTCACAATTACCCTTTTTCAATTTCCACCATTTGATCCTTGGTGCTGCCCTCACACTCATCCTCCTCTTCTTGATCACCAATGTCATCCTACAAACCAGCATTTAAATTCTTATTGCTAGCACTGGATACTTTTCATATGTTCACACATTCATAGATTTTACAAGTCAGAGTCACTACACAGACAATAATCATCTTTCCAGTACCCACCACAAAAGTCTACCCAGACTCCATCACCTAAACAAGGCTATGATCACTATCACATAAGCACCTGCATTTTAACTCATAATATTAAAACACTGAAATTAACTAAACCATCATTTTGGTATAGCTAGTCAAAACATTAAACAGCTCAAGCCAAAAATAAAACAGTGTTTTTGTAGAGGCTCAAGCCACCCTGCATCCCCAACATGGTGGTCTGTACCATCAAACCCCTCACTACTTATATATACTAACTTTGAGGTCACACAACAGTGGGAATAATGAAAAACTCTTTACCCTGCTGTTACCAGTCTCAAACCAAACACCATAAAGTCACCCTGAACTCATATCCCTCCTCCCTGACACACACACAAGAACAAACAAACACACAGGAATAAATCTGCACAAAAGCACATACTCACACACATGCACACATTCAGACACATACTCAAAGATATAAACGCATTGTCTATTTTTAATGAATTTTGAATATATAGACCAAATCAGTTAAATGAAATGCAGAATCCATTAAAAATCAACTATCTCATTTCAGTAAAATGAACAGCACCCACGAATACTCTATTCACAACCCCCTGATAAAAATAGTTTTTAATTTTACTTTTTCCATCCATAAAAAGCACATAGAATAAATATTTTAAAGAAAAGAAACTCATCGACTAATGTGGCACACTAAATTACCTTTATAGTTTTCCAAGCTGACTGCATGCATTTATTTGACTGATGTCATATCTCCTGTGCTTAAATGCTACTATTCCTTCAAATGCTGTCTGATGAGTTTGCATCCCAATGTGAATCTACAAGGATATTACTACTATTTAAGAAACAAGGTCTTTCAATTAAATTGTTTAACATCAGTAATTTCACAAGGAAGGAATACACGAATAAAGGCTTTATGCATATCACAAAATCAATTCACAAATGTTTTCTGTAAAGTAGAATATTTGTTATACATAATAGTTATACATAACAAATTGTTTTCTACAGCATATGGAACAGTTCATCCTCTTCAGAATGAGCAATGCTGTAATTTAGTCATTCATCTGACTATAACAATATTTGAACACCTTACCTTCCTGGGTCATTTAAATCAGCAGAACTTTTCTTGACCTCAAAGACTTTCCTTTCACATTTCCTTTCAGATAAAGTATTCACACATATAAACTATTCCTGGGATTCATGAAGCTTGCGCCAAGTGCAGGTGTAGCATCGGCGATCTAAATCAAATATGGCCACCGAATGATTCAGGTATGAGCTGTTTCCACGTGCACTACCTGCTTACGCTATGCCCGCACAGCTCCCAGTGCCTGTATGCTAATCACCCCATGTGCAGCAGTGTAGCATGCAAATGAAGGTATATGGCGATTCAGGAAGTTGTGCAGGTGTAGTGTAAGCATGCAGAAATGTAAACCGAAAAAATGGTTTACATTTTTCAAACATAAAATCGCAGACATGACAGCGGAGCAAACACATGTATTATACTGTTAATATATGCCAATGGCTAAATGTATAGCCATTGGCATAAAACAACATGCACAAAATATGAAAAAGAACATTTAATATTATGCCCACACTAACTCGAAGGTACTGGTGCGCAAAGGAGATCACGATGAAAATAATATTATATGGAATAAAACTGCAATGTAACATTTTTCATGATTTCCCCATAATAGTCAATGGCCCACATGCTACACCACACCATGGCGCAAGGGTGGCTAAGGGGCTGTGACAGTGTTCTGCTCGGTAACTAGTTATTAGTAGGCAATGCCATGCAAATGAGAGGAGTAATAGTGAATCACAAATTCCTCGCCGGTGTAAGGATGTACCTCACAGTGTAGCGTTACAACACAGAGGTGTGCCCTGGTGATAAAGATGACATCAAGAGAGGGGTGTGCCACCTTTGCTGTAAGCACATTGGAGCATTGCTAACCTGGTTTGCCTGTTGCTAAGCAAAGCTGCAGGATAGGGGTGTGTTGAAATAGCCATAGCTTTGCTTAGCTGAGAGCACACAAGGTAACCAAATGTGTATGTGAACATAGATGAAAACTCACTGTAAACCCGGTAAACAGCTGTGCGCGGCACGCACCAGAGCAGAAATAGGAGGGATACGGGAGAAAGATAAGGAAATGCTGCAGCATGGAAATTGGAGTACAAATGAGTAATTAACACCTAGCAACCCACAGTGGGCCATTGACAACAGCTAACAAGGCTGCTAGCAGCTACCTGCAGAACAGGAAAGGGAGGTGCCATACTGCAAAGAAAACAATACTGTCACAGCAAAACAAAGCAATATTGCAGTAGATCAGCTACATAACATATTTTGCAACACATTCCTGAGTAGGGAAAGTACAAAACAAGAAAGCCGGCAGCTGGATACATGTCTGTTAATGGGAGGGGATTCATATTGAAAAGTGAATTAAAGGGCAACAGATAAATCACGGCAGGCAAGCATAATTCAACACCAAAGGCCCCACAATTGCAGTACTCACTGTAAAACCAGAATTAAGATGCCCTGCAGCTGGAATTGCGCATACATACCCAATGATATCAGCAGCATCCATAGCACAATAATATAGAGTGTGAAAGCACTTCACACACACTTGTGTATTCCCATACTCTCTGCACCATCTGTGTATACAGACGGGAAACTTTTAATATGTACATGTTAGAGGTTGCCATAGCTTTGATTTGCCAGCATGTGTTGGAGACTGAAGGTGGTGTGGAGAATGATGCTGATAACCACCACAGGCACTGGAGGAGAAGAGTGTTCAGACCCAGGGTAACCTACCAAGGGCTAAATGATCTGGAGATAGTAGAGCATTACAGGTTGGACAGGGACACCATACAGCAACTTGTTGAGCTGTGCTGGCCATGACTCAGAGCCAGAAATAACAGAGGGGAACACATCCCAGTGGAAACGAAGGTATGTGTAAGCTTGAGAATACTAGCCACAGGTACCTTTCAAAGGCCAGCTGGGGATATCCTGGGGTCCTCACAGGCATTGACATCCAGGGTACTCCACCAGTTCCTGGATGCCATGTTACCACATGCCAATGAGAACATATACTTCCCCCGAACGCAGGGGTTGGCCAGCAATATGTGTCTTTTCCACCATGTGGCAGAATACTCAGAGGTACTGGGTGCAATAGACTGAACGCTCATACACATCAAGTCACCACCCAGTGAGCAGGGTAGGCTATACATAAACCACAAGGGATACCCCTCCATCAACTGCCAGGTTGTGTGCAATGCCCATGGCATTATCATGGATGTGTGTGCTGGCAGCCCTGGAAGCTACAATGAATCCCATATCTGGCATGCCTCACAGCTGTATCAGGTATTTGCCAGGGGGGACATCCCATATGGCCACCTGGTGAGGGATGCTGGCTATGCACTGGAAGCGTGGATGATGACTCCCATCAGAAATGCACACACACCCATGCAAGAATGCCATAATGAGGCACACGCACAAACCAGAATCATCATAGAGTGTGTGTTTGGAATGCTGAAATCACAGTTTCATTGCTTGGACATATCTGGTGGAGCCTTGCAGTACTCTCCAGGCACGTGTGCTCACATCTTCATAGTATGTGCCATGCTACACAATATGATCCTGCGGAAACAGCTGCAGCAGGGACAGAATGGTGAAGGCCCTCACAGCCCACCACCATTGCCGAGGGCCCCACAGGCACAGAGGGACTCAGACCACGAACACCCTGAGCCAGCCCCAGTAGGCAGATGGAGGCGTACCCAGTATGCCCATGCCTTGGCAAAGAGGGAACATATAGCACACACTTACAATGTAGGCACCTACCGACTGACACCCTTCTCCACCTGCACACACAGTAAACATGGATGGCACACACACAAGACCACCTGTAAATTGTCATGTATAGGCGGTCTACTGTGTCCATTCTACATAGGCAGCCCTCAACTATTGCACACACAACCGCTATTGGCACAAGGTAAGTCAACACCTAAACAGTAAATTAAGCTATCAGCATGTGTCGATACTGTATGTATAGGTTCATAGATACATAGGTAGGTACTTGGCTAACTGCCCAAGGCCATTCATAAGCCTAGCCAAAATGTGTCATCTATTGCCACCCCATTGATTAACTAACTGTCCCTCTGTGGAGCAGAGCCAATTCTGGGAACCCTGGGGTGTATCCACTGTTCCCCATCCACTCTGCAAGGTTTCCCTGGAGTGTTAGTGAGGGGCTCCATATAATGTAATCAGGGATGTAGTTCCAAAACATGGGGAGTACCTGTGACAGGAATCTATCACTCCAGCATCTTCCAGTTATGGTTGTGGCAAGGTGTAGCTCATTACAGTATGTGGCTCACTGTGACATGGATTCCCATAGGTGGAGCATATCCATTAAGATTGACTGGGACATAGCTTTGTTGGCCAATAAAGATCATCTCTGAGTAAATGAGATGCCACTGAGTAATGCAAGATTTCGTTTAGTCTGGCAGCATAGGACACATGCCTGAGGCCAGTAATCCTCTTGGCGAGGTATGATTATGGACCCTCCAACTGTTGGATGTGTCTTCTGAGGTACATCCCAAATGGGTTATCATACTCTATGATGGGATTGATGAGTGATGAGTAAAAAGACACAATAACCTCAGTTTGTCTAGATGTGAACCCTTAAGTAATCAGATGGCCTACATAGAAGGATGTCCTAATTACTTTTCAGATGTGATTGTCAAAGGAGATATCACTATCTAATGTAGTCCCCACATACCCATAACCTCGTCTGTATTAAAGTGGCTGCCACTCATGTGTTAATATGTGGGTGTTTAGTTTTCCTAAAATGGAATTACCATGCAGTTTGTGGCCTTTAGCTGGAGGCCATGACTTTGACACCCAGTATTGGTCTATGTGAGGCCCCTTGAAGGATTCTGTGACAGCTGGACTGTCAGTTATGACTCCTAGTTTGCAGTAATCACCAAACACGGTCTGCTGTAGTCCACCTGTGTTTGCCTGTACCTCTGAGAAGTATATGGCAAACAGTAGGGGTCCCAGGACTGAGTCCTGTGGGACACCAGTTGTGACTGGTTAAGAGTTGGACCTGGAGACTGCTAGGCTTACCATGTGGGTTCTGTGTGTAAGCCTGTTGACAACCCAACCTATGACGTATGGGTGTATGTACTGGCTGGTGAGTTTATAAATAATACCTGAGTGGGGAATGGTGTCATAATCCTTGGCGAGGTCCAGGTAGTATGTGTGAACTACCACACCCCACATCTAAAGTCTAGGTGACTGTAAGATGTCAAACAGGTTCAGTAGGTATGATCTGCACTCAATCAAGCTGACCTGGGTTGGGTCAAGTGTCTGGAGGTTCCCAATGTCTCTTTTAATGAGTTCCATGATGATGCGCTCTATAGCCTTGCAGACCAGGATAGTCAGGCTTATAGGGCAATAGTTCCCGGGGTCCATTGTGGCACCACCTTTGTGCAGTGGGGTAACTGTTGCTGTGAGCCACTCTGTGGATATGTAGCCTGTAGAGAGGCTGGGTTTGAACAGTGTGTATAAGTGAGGGATTAGTTCATTTGGAGCTCTTGTAAGACACAGCCTGGGACACTGTCCAGTCCCATTGAGGCTGTGTTTGTGGCTTTGGATAGGGCTGTTTTAACCTGTGTGTCAGTTATTGCCAGGGCAGTACATTCTTCTGGTATGGTTATGGGCCATTTAGGGGTTGAGAGGGGTGTGAAGTTTGCACTGAACCTGTCTGCCAAAATGTTGGCAATGTCAGTCGGTTCAGTGTATTTTGTGCCAGTCTGCACCAACTCAGAGCAGATCTGAGAGTTCCCACTTAGGTTCTTGACATAGCTAAAGAACGCTTTGTGGTTATCTGTAGGGTCCTTGGGAAATTGTCTTTTGAAGCTAACCTTGGATGATTTCATGAGAGATTGTAGTTTCTTGCTGATACTGATCAGGGATGTCTGTCCTTCTAGGGATTTCGCTCTTATCTGTACTAGTTTCCTCCTTCTATTGTAGAGCCTGTTTATTGCAGGGGTCCACCAGACCAGTATCCTTTTCTTGGAGGAATGAGTCTAGATTTGACTTGGGATAGCATGATCCATGCATTCCTGCAGATGATCATAGAGTGCCTTTGTATAGGTTTCAGCATCTTGGACAGCATTGTCCATTGGCATGGGGGCTGTGAACCTGTCCACCTCGGGCATAAGCAACGTGAAGTCTGCTTTGGAAAAGATTTTCATGGTGGGTTCCTTGTTTGGGGTTGTGGGCTGAATGTGACTATCCAGAGTGATTAGTCTATAGTCTGATCTAACCAGTGAGGCGTTGATTTCAGGTGTGGAACACCGGTCGCCCATGTTGGTGATGACCAGGTCCAATATGTTGTTTCCTCTGGTGGGGGTGTAGACCAGTTGTTCCAGGGCATTTAAGTTTAGAAATTCTAGGAAGCGCTGTACAAGGGAGTTAGTACTTGAGTAGTTCTCCCAGTTAATGTTTGGGTAGTTAAAATCACCCATTATTAGGGTGTTTGGTAGGACCTGCATATTTCCCAGTGTCTCCAGAAATGCGGAATGTGAGTCCTGGGTCATGGTGGGTGATCTGTAGCAAGCTAGAATTTGGACTGCAGTTTTGCCCATTGTCAGTTGCACTTGGATGATCTCTGATGTATCGTGTTGCGCCACTAACCTGGAGGTGTGAGTATCCTTGATGAATATAGATACATCCCCGCCTTTTGTCTTCTGGTCCGGGCTCTGTGGCTGAAAGGTGTGGTATGAGTTATAGCCTGGTAGTGTTGGGGTGTTCTCTAGAGCCTTAAACCAGGTGTCTGTTACTGCACAGATATCGATGTTCTCCATACTGAGGAGTGCCTCGAGTGTGTGCATTTTGAGGTTTATACGTCTTGCGTTGAGTAGCAATACCCTCAGTTTCTGGTTACTTGTGCTGTTCACGGTGGTGGGTTTGTCTTAAGACCCTTGCCTAAAAGTCAACCTTGCCTAATATCCACCTCTCTACTATTGTTTGCAAGCAATAACAGCTGTGCATGTGTAGATGTTCTGCAAATGTGTACTGACCTTTGTTACAGGGCTGTGCCAAATGGCTATGTGCACACCTACATAGAGTGGATATTGACAGTAGAGACACACTGGTTGAATGTTTATATTTGTGTAGCCTAACCTCTCATTGCCAGACTAACAGCTGCTTGGAAATATGTTGGCAGTACTGGTAATGAAACAGGGTGCATATCATCTTTAATTCCAGTTTGACATCTGCAGTAGGACTGTAAGATTTAGGAAACTGCTGCTTATGTGTAATAGCTGCCACATAGGTGATGGTGTACACTATCTGATTATATCCTGATCATGTCAATAGTGGCAGCAGAGTCTATTGATATTTGACTCTGTGTGGGGAGTGGGTGTCTGTGCCCAACAGAGCTCATGGTTCTGCTGGGTATGTGAGTATATACCCAGACAAGGATACAGCCCTGTTCACACTTGCCTCATCTGTAATCAACTATCAGGATGTGATGTGGCCCTCAGAGGGGGATTGCTACTAAAAGTAGCTACCATGTTCCTGCAATAGCTAGTGTTGCCACAACCATAACACAGATATTTACATGTGAGCATCACTGTCTAAAGCCTCTTCATAAGCAGTAAGTATACTAAATACAGTACGTGGTTCTTGTAGTACTGAATGCTCATACAGGCATGTCCACTAGTCAGCTACTGGTGTTTACTAATGTCAGCTTTGTGTATGTGGCCATCCTGGGGGAATGCAATCTCTATGCCATGTACACTGCCAAACCTGCCTAACACCACACCCCACACATTGTCTGGGATGCAGCTACAGGGGTGAGCTTGGAGGCAGTCCATTTTACACCCATGACTGGACTAGACAGTCAAGATGTGTAGGTTAACACATGCATCTCATCACCACAACCAACATATACCCTTACCAGAACACAGTAAGGACACACACACATTCCACCAGATATCACACACATCCACAGAGGCCTCTAAGTATCTGGCCAAGCAAGAGGCCTCCCAAGTTGGAATAGACAGACAACAGAATACAAAGACTGTATGACATAGTTTGCATAATTGTGTCCACCTCAGAACATGTGGTCGGAAACATGGCCAACAGTACTCATTTGTGAATGCAAACCATAGCACTATGTTACACACCAAGCTATATGAGGACAAACTTACTGTCAACTGCCTGTCCACCATGATTAGCCACATACCCATACACTCAGACCACCTTTAGAACTTTACACATGTCTCCAGCATATTCTGTGTTGTTGTGCAGGACCTGTGATGCAGTAGCCTGGACTGCATGGAAACACATGTAGGAACTGTCAGGTCTTGTAGCCCATGCAGGTATGTCCCAAGTCCTGGGTAGCATTCTGCCATTGGCCAGAATGATGCAGCAGTACAGGGACAAGGACTGTATTCCACAATCGTGAAATGTACTGGTGTAATTCAAAGAATATCCAGCATCTCTCTGCTTGGGATAACATGGTTGACAGAACATGATACTTTGCCAGACAGGGCCTGCACCTGTCACCCCTGAGTATCTGTATACTGGCAATGGCCTGTGCTTCCCCTATAGTGCCCTCATCATGCCAGGTTCAAGTGAAAGTCCACTGGTGCAACAAGGACAGCCAAGAAATAAACTGTGGGTCTTGCTACTCAATGATACAAATCAGGTACTCAATATGGACTCACTTACAGCAATCTGAAACATGGAGAACATATCTGTGCAGTGACTGAGATATGGTTTAACGCTTTGGAGAGCACCACTGCATGACCATGTTATAACACATACCTCACCTCTTGGCCATCATCCTTTATTGGAACACATGGGCCACAGATGTGTCCAACTTCCTGAGGGATATGTACACCCCCACACAAGTTGCACTTGCACAAAGTAAGATGCATTATGCTAAACAACTACCTTTGTGCCAAAGTGTAATCCAAATTGCACCTTGTGTCAGATCATCCACCATGCCTCAGAATTCCCAACTGTCATTGTGCTGTAATGGGGAATACCAGTTTAGAGAAAGTAAACCATAACCATGGCCACTCAGCTATCCCATTATGAACTGGGAAGACTCATCATGTACCAACACATGTGCTCAATGCATGTTGGATTTCATCAACACCAATGACCTGGATCACCATAGTCACACCTACAGGGCTAACAGTATGCCACACATGGGCAGTCTTCAAAGCCAATGTTATGCTCCTTAAGAGTGAAGTGGTGACTGTCATGGCATCCATGCAGATGTACAATGCATGTGCAAATGCTGGGTCCTACACAAATGCACTTTAGGCACTCACAAATGTGCAGTGATTGTGCCATTGAAACAGAAACAGGATTCAAACAAACATAAACATGAAGGCAAACTGGTGGTACCCTGCCTTGAACTGTACCACAGAAGGTAGTAACTGTTACAAGAGTCAACACACATGAGTGGACGTTGATCCATGGTCAGCCTCAGTAAGATGCAGACACACCATATAATGCCACACAAAGCTACTGTGAAGCTAATCATCCACATATTATGAGGCCAACCACAGAGAATTCCATAGCTGTGTCATGAAATATAATGGCAACAACAAGACCAGCTGTGCTTCACAGCACTATGGCATGAGAAGTACTGCACCTACATAAATAGCAGCTGTACATCCAGATAGGGTCTTGGATAACATAAACGCACTGTCCCCCCCCAACAGGTACACCTTCATATATCCATGTACACTACAGAGCCCCTGTAATAATAACTATGCAGGTACAAGCTGCACTCTCTAATGCCATACATACAGGCTGCATGGGACCTGTCCACATCCCAGGTTGTATCCCACACAAATGTCAAAACAATCTGCTCCCCACATAAACATCTTGTACAATCATAGCTTTATGTCAGGCTGTGTACACACTGAATGGTGCACAGCAACAGTCATCTGTTAATGCTGTCAATATCCAAGGGAACCTGGTATGTGTACAGCTGACCTGGTATCATTGCATTGCATAACACATAATGCAACTGTGTCAGTACATGGCTACTCTGCACAGTTGCTATAGGGCTAGGTACAGTCCACCAGTCAAAGGTTACTTGGTGTTGTACGATTACATGTCATACCACATGTATGAATGTGTGTTGGTGGTCTGAGGACATGGTGGTGTCTGAGGATTACATCCTAGAATGCAGCCTTTGACATTGTGACCTGCACCTGGCTCATCTGTGATGACTTATGTTGGAGTACTGGTCTGTACATGTGAGTAACCATTATGAATGTGGGGACACCACCACCTGGAGTGGTCTGTACCAGTGTTATGGCCCACATGTCTGGTGTTGAGTTATATGGTGGTAGTGCTATTGTGCACTACAGAGCCTTCAGCCAGGTGTTCCTCACTGCACAGATGTCAGTATTCCCCACTGTAGGTTCAACAGTGAGCAGCGGTGATTACGACAGCAACACATCTAGCACTGGTTAGCATAAGCATACAATGCAATTGTCTTCTAGGTGTCAGGGTGCTATCCTGTGTTTAGGACACTTGCCTTGGAATGGCACTATATGAGCAAATGCGACCTTGGTATTATCACCACTCCCTTGAATCATGGATGCATGTGATCTGTGGCAAAGGCTTGTCTTCTGTCAGTCATGTCATCCCAGAATGACAGACACTGGACAACCTTGTAATTACAGCAGGACACTGGCTCATTGTGTTGGTCAAGCAGCTGCCATTCCTAGCATGACATCACTGCAGTGGTAGTATTGTGCTTGGTACAGACTGATACATCTAAGGTGATGGACAGCAGCAGATGTTGTATAGATGACCAGTGTCAGATATATGTAATGCAGCATTCCTGCTAACAATGACAACTACTAACACCAGAGTCCATTACAACATGTTCTGTACGTCTAACTGTATGAGCATGGCCACTGTGGCCTTCCATGTTTAGAATCAAGGTGCATCCCAAACAGCCCTGTGCTACTAAGTGTATGAGCATGCCCAGTATAACCTTGTGTAGTTGGACTCTTAGTGCATTCCAAACAGCCCTGTGCTACTAAGTGTGTGAGCATGCCCTCTGACACTTTGTGTAAGTTATGTGCTTCTATGTGTATGAGCATGGCCATTGTAACTCTGTATAGTGATAGTAGTCATCCATTCCACAGATGGGCATACTCCTGTTCAGATGGACTCCTACATTAAACACACAAGTTCACAGCTATGTACATCTTAACTGTCAGCATCCCTGTTGATGTCCGCAATCCTAGAATGTCATGATGACTGCCTTGGAATGTGTAATCTTTGTGGCGCAACTTGTAACTGCGTAGTACTGTAATAATGAGCTGTAGATAGGCAGGTGTTCTGATCCCACCACTGGCGTGTGTGTGTCCATCTGCCTGAGGACAGAACAATGCTTTTTAGAGTACTCTCACCCCATACAATTCCTATACTCAACTTTGGCAAGCCTGATGATGACATCCACCTAGGAATATACCTCTGGGATAAATGTGACCCAGTAATCTTGATAGCACATTCTGTAACTGTGTAATGCTGTAGTGTGATAAAGTATTTAGGCCAGTGTTCTAATTCCAGACATGCCAAGTGTGTGTGTGTATGTCCACCTGCCTGAGGACAGACCAATGCTTTTTAGAGTACTCACACTCCATATAATTCCTATCCTCAACTTTGGCAAGGCTGATGATGTCACCCACCTAGGAATACACCTCTGGGATTGCTGTGATCCTATAATCTCATTAGCGCTTTCTGTAATTGCGTAATAATGTAGTGTGATAAAGTAGTTAGGTTGGTGTTCTAATTCCAGATATGCCAAGTGCATGTGTGTCCATCTGCCTGAGGACAGAACAATGCTTTTTAGAGTACTCACACTCTGTACAATTCCTATACTCAACTTTGGCAAGATGGATGATGTCACCCACCAAGGAATACACCTCTAGGAGTGCTGTGACTCAGTAATCTCGGTAGTGTGTTCTGTAGCTACGTAGTGCTGTAGTGTGATAAAGTAGTTAGGTTGGTGTTCTAATCCCAAACATGTCAAGTGTGTGTGTGTGTGTGTGTCCATCTGCCTGATGAGAGAACAATGCTTTTTAGAGTTCTCACATTCCGTACAATTCCTATACTCAACTTTGACAAGGCTGATGATGTCACCCACCTAGGAATACACCTGTGGGATTACTTTGACCCAGTAATCTTGGTAGTGTGTTCTGTAACTGTGTAATGCTGTAGTGTGATAAAGTAGTTAGGTCGGTGTTCTAATCCCACACATGCCAACTGTGTGTGTGTGTGTCTGTCTGCCTGAGGACAGAACAATGCTTTTTAGAGTACTCACACTCCGTACAATTCCTATATTCAACTTTGGCAAAACTGATTATGTCACCCACCTAGTAATACACCTCTGGGATTGCTGTGACCCAGCAATCTCGGTAGTGAGTTCTGTAACTGCATAATACTGCAGTGTGATAAAGTAGTTAGGTTGGTGCTCTAATCCAAGACATGGCAAGTGTGTCTGTCTGCCTGAGGACAGAACAATGCTTTTTAGAGTACTCACACGCCGTACAATTCCTACAGTCAACTTTGGCAAGGCTGATGATGTCACCCACCTAGGAGTACACCTCTGGGATTGCTGTGACCCAGTAATCTTGGTAGCACGTTCTGTAACTGTGTAATGCTGTAGTGTGCTTAAGTAGTCAGGTAAGTGTTCTATTCCAAGGCATAGCAGGTGTGTGTTTGTCAATCATACCCTATGTGTTGGAGGCTGTGAGTATCTAACCACTGGATGTATTGAGGAGTGTGTTTTGTAGTTTCCCTATATAGTGGCCATATATGTCACAATCAGCCAAGAGACTGGATTGGCAAGACATACCCATACATTTGGTAATAGGCCTGGTGAGGAAAGTCAGCAACCCTAATATTACTCAGAATACAGTCTGAGCCCATGTGTCAGACAAAAACACACTTGCATTGGGATTAACACCAGTACATAATACAGGAGCTGCTGGTGTGTACCTCTTTATTCTTTTCTAATTCTTTGGTGTCATGAGGTTTGTTCTTGGGATATATCATCTATATGTGTGTGTGTGTGTGTGTGTGTGTGTGTGTGTATGTGTGTGTTTGTGTGTGTGTGTGTGTGTGTGTGTGTGTGTGTGTGTGTATATATATATATATATATATATATATATATATATATATATATATATATATATATATATATAGATAGATATATGGGCATTAACACATATACATCTACATAATGGAATACATGTCTTATACTGTTGAATGACTGTGCTGGATGATATGTTCGTGATAACATCCGATGTCTGTGTATCTGTCATGGCTTAGTGGTAAAGCACATTGGCTGTGGTGTGCTGGGTCCTTGTTTCGAGCCTTGCAGAGGCTGGTTATCTTGTTGCTGGGCAGAACAATGGCCATTGTATACGGAGTGAGTAAGGCACTTTTAAGCAGTTGTGAGCGGGTGTGTGCGGATTTGCATGACGGTAAGCAGTGGTTAGTTTAGGGAAGACTCAGTATGGGACATGTAACTATGCATTAGCAGGCAATCCTATGCAAATGAGGAAAAGGATAGTGAATCCCAATTTTCCCCAGAGTGTGAGGCAGGTCCCAAGAGTGTAAGAGTATAGATAGCCGGGTGCAAGACTTGGATATAGGTGACATCATGGGGGGGTGTCAGGCTTACTGTAAGTGGATTGGAGCCCTGTGGCACAGGATTGCTCCCAGTTAGCACGGCTAAGCTAGGGGTGTGACTAAACCTGCATAGAGTAATCGGAAGGGGAAACAGCAGTAGGAAAGTAATCAAGGAAAACTAACTGAGCTGACAGGTAAAATGTATCAGGATCAGCCAAATACAGAGTCAGCAGACCAGCCCAGCCGAGAACACTACTATAAACTAAGCAAACACCTTCCTCTCTGTTTTTTCCACACTCTATACCACCGGTGTTTACAAGCGGGGAAATGTTAACAAACAAACCTACAAAATGAGAAGGGTTGCAGCAGGCAACATAGAACAACATGGCAAGAGGTTGAGGGTAGTGAGAATGTGAATGCTGCCGAACAACCCACAGAAAAGAGACAGAGAAGAGTGTACAGACTCAGGGTAACCTACGAGGGGCTACATGAGCTGGAGATAGTGGAGTGCTATAGGGTGGACAGAAACCTCCTACAGCAAATTGTTGAGCTGTGCCAGCCACACCTGACACATCAAACTGGCCAAGGGGAACCCATCCCAGTGGATAAAAAGGTATGTGTAGGCCCATACTAGCCACAGGTACCTCCCAAAGCACAACTGGGAATATCATGGAGATCTCACAGGCATCAGCATTCAGAGTATTCCACCAGTTCCTGGATGTCATGTCAGCACATGCCAGTGAGCACATTTATTTCCTCAACACACGTGAGGTGTTGACCAGCAATATGCTATCTTCCACCAAATAGTAAACTACCCTGGGGTAGTGGGTGCTATAGACTGCACGCACATATGCATCAAAGCATCACCCAGTGAGCAGAGTAGGGCCTACATCAACCACAGGGGCATCCCCTCCATCAACTGCCAGGTCGTATGTGATGCCCAGGGCATTATAATGAATGTGTGTGTTGGCTGCCCTGGAAGCTATGACGATTCAGAAATATGGTATCTGACGCAGATGTACCACAGATTTGCCACTATTGTCATCCCCTACAGTCACCTAGTGGGGGATGCTGGGTACCCACTGGAGCCATGGCTGATGACACCCATCAGAAATGCACACACGCCTGAACAACAATGCCATAATGAGGCACACACATAGGCCAGACATATAATAGAGCGTGTGTTTTGGATACTCAGGACATGGTTCCGGTGTCTGGACACATCTGGTGGAGCCTTGCAGTATTCATCAGCTACATGCACCCAAATTATTATGGTATGTGCTATGCTACACAATATGATCCTGCAGAAACAGCTGCAGCAGGAACAGCATGGGGCATGGCCACACAGCCCCCCACCAATGCCAAGGCCTGTACAGGCACAGAGTGACTCGGAGGGAGAACAACCTGAGCCTGGCCAAGTAGGCAGAAGGAGGTGTGCCCAGTATAACCTGGCCTTGGCAAAGAGGCAACGCATAGAATATGCACTGACACAGTAGGGACCCAGGAAATGACACACTCTCTGACTCACACAGACAGTAAAAGGGATGTCAAACATGACACTACCTGTGCTCAACCATGTATAGGGAGTGTACTATGTGCATCTGACATAGGCAGCCCTCCAGCACCATCCTCAAGTCTGGCACACTCTCAAGGTAAGTCAATCAACCTAACAATTGCCAAATGGAGTAGAATGTGTTGTTACCTGTAGCTATGGTATGGATGTGGGCATGCAAGCAAATTGGGTGGCTGAATGTTAAGGCAGCAGACAGTAGACACCCATAGTGGCACCATGACATCGATGATCTATAAGACCCACACAAGTCTCAGCCAGCAGGACAGGTGTAGACAGACACAAACAAATGCTGTACTATGGCCTCTGACTGTGCCCTATGGGTAACCCCTCCCCCAGACCCACACAGACAGACTACAGCACGGCAGGCAATTGGATGTAAGTTGTGAAAGCTAGGAAGTCAGAAACTAATATGTTAGTAATTAAAGCTAAGATCTGTAGTACACTGGTATGCCTCTAGCCAGCTCAATAGGTAAGACTACACACTGAAATGGAGTACTTGACATACCAGTACAGTCCTAGCAAATGTTTGCAGGTGTCAGGTGCCCCCCCATCCAATGTACACTTATAGCAACAGTCAGGTGTGCCCCCCCTTGCTTCTGTGTACTAATGTAGATACAGTCAGGAGCCCCTCCCCCGCTATGCAGACATGTAGCAACAGTCAATGCCAAATGACCGAGGAATACCCTGCAGACACAGCATGCTACCTTTTGGTGTACAACACAAAGGTCGGCACTGCAGTACAAACTACCTGGACTTGTTCCACACATGCGATACAGATGGCCATACTGGGCATGATCACACACTTGAAGGTATGAAGGCAATGTCAGTCAACAACATACTGAAAGGTCATACTGGGCATGCTCACACACTTAAACACATGAAGGCCATGTCTGCAAACACCAGTGGTCCAGACATATCTGGCAGTTGCAGTTCTTAGTGCAGACACATGTCAGTATGCACCACTCCTGCCTTGCACACACAGTGGATAGGAATACAGGCATACATGTAAGGACAACACACTATAATAAGCCAAAGGTAGACGGACATAGATGTGTGGAAGAGGGTGACCGTGACAAGGAGCCATCCGAACCTGTCCCACCCAGCATGCAGCCAAAGGACCCCAAACACATGAGGTGCAGATGTCATTCACTGCAGATAATAGCCACCAGTATCTGTCAGCATGACAGACTATGTGGTTTACGTGCCAGCTGTGCAACATGACTCTCCAAGGAAGTAGTCATCTAGTAGCTGTATACACATACCTGTGACATATGACCCCGTGTGTGCCCACATGTGGCATGTCAACCCCTACATGAATGGGTTATGGCCCATGCACGCACTGCCCTCCCCATAGCAGTATTATGACAAGCCTGCTGAGGTCATCCAATGTGAAATACACCTTTGGGAGAGCTGTAGCTCAGTAATCCCCATGGTGCGTCCCATAACTGCATACTGCTGTAGTGATAAACTAGTTAGGTAGTAGTTCTAACCATAGACTTGCCAATTGTGTGTGTGATTGTGTGCGTGTCTGTCTGTCTCAGACTGTGTAGAGATAAATGCTTTTTAGGCTACTCACAGTCCGTACAATTCATATACTCAACTTTGGCAAGGCTGCTGATGTCACCCACCTAGAAATACTCCTCTTGGACTGCTGCAACCCAGTAATCTTGATAGCGCATTCTGTAACTGCGTAATGCTGTACTGTGTTAAAGTAGTTAGGTAGGTGTTCTATTCCGAGGCATAGCAGGTGTGTGTGTGTTTCTCAGTCATATCCTGTGTGTTAGCAGCTGTGAGTGTCTAGCCACTGGATGTATTGGGGAGCATGTTTTGTAGTTTTCCAATATAGTGGCTATATATGTCACAATCAGCCAAGTGACTGGGTTGGTGAGAAATACCCATACATTTGGCAAAAGGCATGGTGAGTAACGTCAGCAACCCTATTATTAACCATACTACAGTCTGAACCCATGTGTCGGACAGAAACACACTTGCCTTGGGATTAACACCAGTACATAAGACAGGAGCTGCAGGTGTTTACCTCTTTATTCTTTTCTAATGCTTTGGTGTCATGAGGTTTGTTCTTGGGATATATAATCTATATCTATGTATGTATATATATATATATATATATATATATATATATATATATATATATATATATATATATATAAAATCTATATCTATGTATATATTTATATATGTATATATAATCTATATATATATATATATATATATATATATATATATATATATATATATATATATATATATATATGTATATAGACATTAACGCACATACAAAATATGTAATTGAATACATGTGCTGTACTGCTGAATGGGTACATTTCCGTTACTGGGGCAACAAATGAACCTATAAATAAATTAATGCAGCTCATTAACATGCCTGTTGAGCACATGTCGGTATAAGATGTTTGTGTTAATAATTAAATGTTTAACCAAGTAACTAGTCTAATTTTACACATGTCTGCCTGACAGACATGTTAAGGTACTGCATTACGGTGGAGCGATCACTTTAAAGTGTTGCCCCAGTAAGTCACACAGACAGGAAATCAGTAATAGGGAAATACTTGCAAATATCATGACATTCCTTTCATCTGTTAATTAGGCATGACATGGTGATATGTACACTGCATGAAATGCCTAACATGAAGTAACTGCCCATGCTTACAGTTTACAAAGACGTAGTCATGCTGATCATTTGTAATCAGACAGTTTCAGTCCTCTTTGAGGCCTGTGAAATGATGATTAAAAGACAGTGAAATTGCTATGTATATGTTGGCCATGAAGGGCTTACATGACACATGTTGTTAGGATTAGGCTTCAACTTGGATTAATTACGTAAAAGCCTTGTACAATAGTAACAGATGTATACATCGTAAACACAGTTATTTCCAGGCTCAGCGATGCCTTCCTAAATCCATGCCTGACATTCTTAACAAACAGACGATCACTGTTTACTGATTGTAATCGCATCCTCGCGGCTTAAAGAAGCCGAGTTAGTCTAATTAGAGATGTTGATGATGGGTATTTGACAATGAAAATGTTTTCTACAATGCCTACTTTCCCTATAATGGATAGACTACTGTAATTGTATGCTTTTGTCTTTGTTTTAGCACTATTCTGCTTTTGGGCAAACACTTTCAATCCAGGTGCTCAGCTCTGACTCCAACTTCATGCCATGTTGTTTGGATGATAATGTTAACAGTTGTGTGTAAATCAGTTAAATGGATAAAATGTAAAAAAAATTGAGAACAACTGTGTGTGGGTGTGTAGATGTGTAGGTTAACACATGCATCTCATCACCACAACCAACATATACCCTTACCAGAACACAGTAAGGACACACACACATTCCACCAGATATCACACACATCCACAGAGGCCTCTAAGTATCTGGCCAAGCAAGAGGCCTCCCAAGTTGGAATAGACAGACAACAGAATACAAAGGCTGTATGACATAGTTTGCATAATTGTGTCCACCTCAGAACATGTGGTCGGAAACATGGCCAACAGTACTCATTTGTGAATGCAAACCATAGCACTATGTTACACACCAAGCTATATGAGGACAAACTTACTGTCAACTGCCTGTCCACCATGATTAGCCACATACCCATACACTCAGACCACCTTTAGAACTTTACACATGTCTCCAGCATATTCTGTGTTGTTGTGCAGGACCTGTGATGCAGTAGCCTGGACTGCATGGAAACACATGTAGGAACTGTCAGGTCTTGTAGCCCATGCAGGTATGTCCCAAGTCCTGGGTAGCATTCTGCCATTGGCCAGAATGATGCAGCAGTACAGGGACAAGGACTGTATTCCACAATCGTGAAATGTACTGGTGTAATTCAAAGAATATCCAGCATCTCTCTGCTTGGGATAACATGGTTGACAGAACATGATACTTTGCCAGACAGGGCCTGCACCTGTCACCCCTGAGTATCTGTATACTGGCAATGGCCTGTGCTTCCCCTATAGTGCCCTCATCATGCCAGGTTCAAGTGAAAGTCCACTGGTGCAACAAGGACAGCCAAGAAATAAACTGTGGGTCTTGCTACTCAATGATACAAATCAGGTACTCAATATGGACTCACTTACAGCAATCTGAAACATGGAGAACATATCTGTGCAGTGACTGAGATATGGTTTAACGCTTTGGAGAGCACCACTGCATGACCATGTTATAACACATACCTCACCTCTTGGCCATCATCCTTTATTGGAACACATGGGCCACAGATGTGTCCAACTTCCTGAGGGATATGTACACCCCCACACAAGTTGCACTTGCACAAAGTAAGATGCATTATGCTAAACAACTACCTTTGTGCCAAAGTGTAATCCAAATTGCACCTTGTGTCAGATCATCCACCATGCCTCAGAATTCCCAACTGTCATTGTGCTGTAATGGGGAATACCAGTTTAGAGAAAGTAAACCATAACCATGGCCACTCAGCTATCCCATTATGAACTGGGAAGACTCATCATGTACCAACACATGTGCTCAATGCATGTTGGATTTCATCAACACCAATGACCTGGATCACCATAGTCACACCTACAGGGCTAACAGTATGCCACACATGGGCAGTCTTCAAAGCCAATGTTATGCTCCTTAAGAGTGAAGTGGTGACTGTCATGGCATCCATGCAGATGTACAATGCATGTGCAAATGCTGGGTCCTACACAAATGCACTTTAGGCACTCACAAATGTGCAGTGGTTGTGCCATTGAAACAGAAACAGGATTCAAACAAACATAAACATGAAGGCAAACTGGTGGTACCCTGCCTTAAACTGTACCACAGAAGGTAGTAACTGTTACAAGAGTCAACACACATGAGTGGACGTTGATCCATGGCCAGCCTCAGTAAGATGCAGACACACCATATAATGCCACACAAAGCTACTGTGAAGCTAATCATCCACATATTATGAGGCCAACCACAGAGAATTCCATAGCTGTGTCATGAAATATAATGGCAACAACAAGACCAGCTGTGCTTCACAGCACTATGGCATGAGAAGTACTGCACCTACATAAATAGCAGCTGTACATCCAGATAGGGTCTTGGATAACATAAACGCACTGTCCCCCCCCCAACAGGTACACCTTCATATATCCATGTACACTACAGAGCCCCTGTAATAATAACTATGCAGGTACAAGCTGCACTCTCTAATGCCATACATACAGGCTGCATGGGACCTGTCCACATCCCAGGTTGTATCCCACACAAATGTCAAAACAATCTGCTCCCCACATAAACATCTTGTACAATCATAGCTTTATGTCAGGCTGTGTACACACTGAATGGTGCATAGCAACAGTCATCTGTTAATGCTGTCAATATCCGAGGGAACCTGGTATGTGTACAGCTGACCTGGTATCATTGCATTGCATAACACATAATGCAACTGTGTCAGTACATGGCTACTCTGCACAGTTGCTATAGGGCTAGGTACAGTCCACCAGTCAAAGGTTACTTGGTGTTGTACGATTACATGTCATACCACATGTATGAATGTGTGTTGGTGGTCTGAGGACATGGTGGTGTCTGAGGATTACATCCTAGAATGCAGCCTTTGACATTGTGACCTGCACCTGGCTCATCTGTGATGACTTATGTTGGAGTACTGGTCTGTACATGTGAGTAACCATTATGAATGTGGGGACACCACCACCTGGAGTGGTCTGTACCAGTGTTATGGCCCACATGTCTGGTGTTGAGTTATATGGTGGTAGTGCTATTGTGCACTACAGAGCCTTCAGCCAGGTGTTCCTCACTGCACAGATGTCAGTATTCCCCACTGTAGGTTCAACAGTGAGCAGCGGTGATTACGACAGCAACACATCTAGCACTGGTTAGCATAAGCATACAATGCAATTGTCTTCTAGGTGTCAGGGTGCTATCCTGTGTTTAGGACACTTGCCTTGGAATGGCACTATATGAGCAAATGCGACCTTGGTATTATCACCACTCCCTTGAATCATGGATGCATGTGATCTGTGGCAAAGGCTTGTCTTCTGTCAGTCATGTCATCCCAGAATGACAGACACTGGACAACCTTGTAATTACAGCAGGACACTGGCTCATTGTGTTGGTCAAGCAGCTGCCATTCCTAGCATGACATCACTGCGAGTGGTAGTATTGTGCTTGGTACAGACTGATACATCTAAGGTGATGGACAGCAGCAGATGTTGTATAGATGACCAGTGTCAGATATATGTAATGCAGCATTCCTGCTAACAATGACAACTACTAACACCAGAGTCCATTACAACATGTTCTGTACGTCTAACTGTATGAGCATGGCCACTGTGGCCTTCCATGTTTAGAATCAAGGTGCATCCCAAACAGCCCTGTGCTACTAAGTGTATGAGCATGCCCAGTATAACCTTGTGTAGTTGGACTCTTAGTGCATTCCAAACAGCCCTGTGCTACTAAGTGTGTGAGCATGCCCTCTGACACTTTGTGTAAGTTATGTGCTTCTATGTGTATGAGCATGGCCATTGTAACTCTGTATAGTGATAGTAGTCATCCATTCCACAGATGGGCATACTCCTGTTCAGATGGACTCCTACATTAAACACACAAGTTCACAGCTATGTACATCTTAACTGTCAGCATCCCTGTTGATGTCCGCAATCCTAGAATGTCATGATGACTGCCTTGGAATGTGTAATCTTTGTGGCGCAACTTGTAACTGCGTAGTACTGTAATAATGAGCTGTAGATAGGCAGGTGTTCTGATCCCACCACTGGCATGTGTGTGTCCATCTGCCTGAGGACAGAACAATGCTTTTTAGAGTACTCTCACCCCATACAATTCCTATACTCAACTTTGGCAAGCCTGATGATGACATCCACCTAGGAATATACCTCTGGGATAACTGTGACCCAGTAATCTTGATAGCACATTCTGTAACTGTGTAATGCTGTAGTGTGATAAAGTATTTAGGCCAGTGTTCTAATTCCAGACATGCCAAGTGTGTGTGTGTATGTCCACCTGCCTGAGGACAGACCAATGCTTTTTAGAGTACTCACACTCCATATAATTCCTATCCTCAACTTTGGCAAGGCTGATGATGTCACCCACCTAGGAATACACCTCTGGGATTGCTGTGATCCTATAATCTCATTAGCGCTTTCTGTAATTGCGTAATAATGTAGTGTGATAAAGTAGTTAGGTTGGTGTTCTAATTCCAGATATGCCAAGTGCATGTGTGTCCATCTGCCTGAGGACAGAACAATGCTTTTTAGAGTACTCACACTCTGTACAATTCCTATACTCAACTTTGGCAAGATGGATGATGTCACCCACCAAGGAATACACCTCTAGGAGTGCTGTGACTCAGTAATCTCGGTAGTGTGTTCTGTAGCTACGTAGTGCTGTAGTGTGATAAAGTAGTTAGGTTGGTGTTCTAATCCCAAACATGTCAAGTGTGTGTGTGTGTGTGTGTGTCCGTCTGCCTGATGAGAGAACAATGCTTTTTAGAGTTCTCACATTCCGTACAATTCCTATACTCAACTTTGACAAGGCTGATGATGTCACCCACCTAGGAATACACCTGTGGGATTACTTTGACCCAGTAATCTCGGTAGTGTGTTCTGTAACTGTGTAATGCTGTAGTGTGATAAAGTAGTTAGGTCGGTGTTCTAATCCCACACATGCCAACTGTGTGTGTGTGTGTCTGTCTGCCTGAGGACAGAACAATGCTTTTTAGAGTACTCACACTCCGTACAATTCCTATATTCAACTTTGGCAAAACTGATTATGTCACCCACCTAGTAATACACCTCTGGGATTGCTGTGACCCAGCAATCTCGGTAGTGAGTTCTGTAACTGCATAATACTGCAGTGTGATAAAGTAGTTAGGTTGGTGCTCTAATCCAAGACATGGCAAGTGTGTCTGTCTGCCTGAGGACAGAACAATGCTTTTTAGAGTACTCACACTGCACAATTCCTACAGTCAACTTTGGCAAGGCTGATGATGTCACCCACCTAGGAGTACACCTCTGGGATTGCTGTGACCCAGTAATCTTGGTAGCGCGTTCTGTAACTGTGTAATGCTGTAGTGTGCTTAAGTAGTCAGGTAAGTGTTCTATTCCAAGGCATAGCAGGTGTGTGTTTGTCAATCATACCCTATGTGTTGGAGGCTGTGAGTATCTAACCACTGGATGTATTGAGGAGTGTGTTTTGTAGTTTCCCTATATAGTGGCCATATATGTCACAATCAGCCAAGAGACTGGATTGGCAAGACATACCCATACATTTGGCAATAGGCCTGGTGAGTAAAGTCAGCAACCCTAATATTACTCAGAATACAGTCTGAGCCCATGTGTCAGACAAAAACACACTTGCATTGGGATTAACACCAGTACATAATACAGGAGCTGCTGGTGTGTACCTCTTTATTCTTTTCTAATTCTTTGGTGTCATGAGGTTTGTTCTTGGGATATATCATCTATATGTGTGTGTGTGTGTGTGTGTGTGTGTGTGTGTGTGTGTGTGTGTGTGTGTGTGTGTGTGTGTGTGTGTGTGTGTGTGTGTGTGTGTGTGTGTGTGTGTGTGTGTGTGTGTGTGTGTGTGTGTGTGTGTGTATATATATATATATATATATATATATATATAGATAGATATATGGGCATTAACACATATACATCTACATAATGGAATACATGTCTTATACTGTTGAATGACTGTGCTGGATGATATGTTCGTGATAACATCCGATGTCTGTGTATCTGTCATGGCTTAGTGGTAAAGCACATTGGCTGTGGTGTGCTGGGTCCTTGTTTCGAGCCTTGCAGAGGCTGGTTATCTTGTTGCTGGGCAGAACAATGGCCATTGGATACGGAGTGAGTAAGGCACTTTTAAGCAGTTGTGAGCGGGTGTGTGCGGATTTGCATGACGGTAAGCAGTGGTTAGTTTAGGGAAGACTCAGTATGGGACATGTAACTATGCATTAGCAGGCAATCCTATGCAAATGAGGAAAAGGATAGTGAATCCCAATTTTCCCCAGAGTGTGAGGCAGGTCCCAAGAGTGTAAGAGTATAGATAGCCGGGTGCAAGACTTGGATATAGGTGACATCATGGGGGGGTGTCAGGCTTACTGTAAGTGGATTGGAGCCCTGTGGCACAGGATTGCTCCCAGTTAGCACGGCTAAGCTAGGGGTGTGACTAAACCTGCATAGAGTAATCGGAAGGGGAAACAGCAGTAGGAAAGTAATCAAGGAAAACTAACTGAGCTGACAGGTAAAATGTATCAGGATCAGCCAAATACAGAGTCAGCAGACCAGCCCAGCCGAGAACACTACTATAAACTAAGCAAACACCTTCCTCTCTGTTTTTTCCACACTCTATACCACCGGTGTTTACAAGCGGGGAAATGTTAACAAACAAACCTACAAAATGAGAAGGGTTGCAGCAGGCAACATAGAACAACATGGCAAGAGGTTGAGGGTAGTGAGAATGTGAATGCTGCCGAACAACCCACAGAAAAGAGACAGAGAAGAGTGTACAGACTCAGGGTAACCTACGAGGGGCTACATGAGCTGGAGATAGTGGAGTGCTATAGGGTGGACAGAAACCTCCTACAGCAAATTGTTGAGCTGTGCCAGCCACACCTGACACATCAAACTGGCCAAGGGGAACCCATCCCAGTGGATAAAAAGGTATGTGTAGGCCCGAACAACCCACAGAAAAGAGACAGAGAAGAGTGTACAGACTCAGGGTAACCTACGAGGGGCTACATGAGCTGGAGATAGTGGAGTGCTATAGGGTGGACAGAAACCTCCTACAGCAAATTGTTGAGCTGTGCCAGCCACACCTGACACATCAAACTGGCCAAGGGGAACCCATCCCAGTGGATAAAAAGGTATGTGTAGGCCCATACTAGCCACAGGTACCTCCCAAAGCACAACTGGGAATATCATGGAGATCTCACAGGCATCAGCATTCAGAGTATTCCACCAGTTCCTGGATGTCATGTCAGCACATGCCAGTGAGCACATTTATTTCCTCAACACACGTGAGGTGTTGACCAGCAATATGCTATCTTCCACCAAATAGTAAACTACCCTGGGGTAGTGGGTGCTATAGACTGCACGCACATATGCATCAAAGCATCACCCAGTGAGCAGAGTAGGGCCTACATCAACCACAGGGCATCCCTCCATCAACTGCCAGGTCGTATGTGATGCCCAGGGCATTATAATGAATGTGTGTGTTGGCTGCCCTGGAAGCTATGACGATTCAGAAATATGGTATCTGACGCAGATGTACCACAGATTTGCCACTATTGTCATCCCCTACAGTCACCTAGTGGGGGATGCTGGGTACCCACTGGAGCCATGGCTGATGACACCCATCAGAAATGCACACACGCCTGAACAACAATGCCATAATGAGGCACACACACAGGCCAGACATATAATAGAGCGTGTGTTTTGGATACTCAGGACATGGTTCCGGTGTCTGGACACATCTGGTGGAGCCTTGCAGTATTCATCAGCTACATGCACCCAAATTATTATGGTATGTGCTATGCTACACAATATGATCCTGCAGAAACAGCTGCAGCAGGAACAGCATGGGGCATGGCCACACAGCCCCCACCAATGCCAAGGCCTGTACAGGCACAGAGTGACTCGGAGGGAGAACAACCTGAGCCTGGCCAAGTAGGCAGAAGGAGGTGTGCCCAGTATAACCTGGCCTTGGCAAAGAGGCAACGCATAGAATATGCACTGACACAGTAGGGACCCAGGAAATGACACACTCTCTGACTCACACAGACAGTAAAAGGGATGTCAAACATGACACTACCTGTGCTCAACCATGTATAGGGAGTGTACTATGTGCATCTGACATAGGCAGCCCTCCAGCACCATCCTCAAGTCTGGCACACTCTCAAGGTAAGTCAATCAACCTAACAATTGCCAAATGGAGTAGAATGTGTTGTTACCTGTAGCTATGGTATGGATGTGGGCATGCAAGCAAATTGGGTGGCTGAATGTTAAGGCAGCAGACAGTAGACACCCATAGTGGCACCATGACATCGATGATCTATAAGACCCACACAAGTCTCAGCCAGCAGGACAGGTGTAGACAGACACAAACAAATGCTGTACTATGGCCTCTGACTGTGCCCTATGGGTAACCCCTCCCCCAGACCCACACAGACAGACTACAGTACGGCAGGCAATTGGATGTAAGTTGTGAAAGCTAGGAAGTCAGAAACTAATATGTTAGTAATTAAAGCTAAGATCTGTAGTACACTGGTATGCCTCTAGCCAGCTCAATAGGTAAGACTACACACTGAAATGGAGTACTTGACATACCAGTACAGTCCTAGCAAATGTTTGCAGGTGTCAGGTGCCCCCCCCATCCAACGTACACTTATAGCAACAGTCAGGTGTGCCCCCCCTTGCTTCTGTGTACTAATGTAGATACAGTCAGGAGCCCCTCCCCCGCTATGCAGACATGTAGCAACAGTCAATGCCAAATGACTGAGGAATACCCTGCAGACACAGCATGCTACCTTTTGGTGTACAACACAAAGGTCGGCACTGCAGTACAAACTACCTGGACTTGTTCCACACATGCGATACAGATGGCCATACTGGGCATGATCACACACTTGAAGGTATGAAGGCAATGTCAGTCAACAACATACTGAAAGGTCATACTGGGCATGCTCACACACTTAAACACATGAAGGCCATGTCTGCAAACACCAGTGGTCCAGACATATCTGGCAGTTGCAGTTCTTAGTGCAGACACATGTCAGTATGCACCACTCCTGCCTTGCACACACAGTGGATAGGAATACAGGCATACATGTAAGGACAACACACTATAATAAGCCAAAGGTAGACGGACATAGATGTGTGGAAGAGGGTGACCGTGACAAGGAGCCATCCGAACCTGTCCCACCCAGCATGCAGCCAAAGGACCCCAAACACATGAGGTGCAGATGTCATTCACTGCAGATAATAGCCACCAGTATCTGTCAGCATGACAGACTATGTGGTTTACGTGCCAGCTGTGCAACATGACTCTCCAAGGAAGTAGTCATCTAGTAGCTGTATACACATACCTGTGACATATGACCCCGTGTGTGCCCACATGTGGCATGTCAACCCCTACATGAATGGGTTATGGCCCATGCACGCACTGCCCTCCCCATAGCAGTATTATGACAAGCCTGCTGAGGTCAACCAATGTGAAATACACCTTTGGGAGAGCTGTAGCTCAGTAATCCCCATGGTGCGTCCCATAACTGCATACTGCTGTAGTGATAAACTAGTTAGGTAGTAGTTCTAACCATAGACTTGCCAATTGTGTGTGTGATTGTGTGCGTGTCTGTCTGTCTCAGACTGTGTAGAGATAAATGCTTTTTAGGCTACTCACAGTCCGTACAATTCATATACTCAACTTTGGCAAGGCTGCTGATGTCACCCACCTAGAAATACTCCTCTTGGACTGCTGCAACCCAGTAATCTTGATAGCGATTCTGTAACTGCGTAATGCTGTACTGTGTTAAAGTAGTTAGGTAGGTGTTCTATTCCGAGGCATAGCAGGTGTGTGTGTGTTTCTCAGTCATATCCTGTGTGTTAGCAGCTGTGAGTGTCTAGCCACTGGATGTATTGGGGAGCATGTTTTGTAGTTTTCCAATATAGTGGCCATATATGTCACAATCAGCCAAGTGACTGGGTTGGTGAGAAATACCCATACATTTGGCAAAAGGCATGGTGAGTAACGTCAGCAACCCTATTATTAACCATACTACAGTCTGAATCCATGTGTCGGACAGAAACACACTTGCCTTGGGATTAACACCAGTACATAAGACAGGAGCTGCAGGTGTTTACCTCTTTATTCTTTTCTAATGCTTTGGTGTCATGAGGTTTGTTCTTGGGATATATAATCTATATCTATGTATGTATCTATATATATATATATATATATATATATATATATATATATATATATATATATATATATAAAATCTATATCTATGTATATATTTATATATGTATATATATAATCTATATATATATGTATATATATATATATATATATATATATATATATATATATATATATATATATATATATATATATATATATATATATATATGTATATAGACATTAACGCACATACAAAATATGTAATTGAATACATGTGCTGTACTGCTGAATGGGTACATTTCCGTTACTGGGGCAACAAATGAACCTATAAATAAATTAATGCAGCTCATTAACATGCCTGTTGAGCACATGTCGGTATAAGATGTTTGTGTTAATAATTAAATGTTTAACCAAGTAACTAGTCTAATTTTACACATGTCTGCCTGACAGACATGTTAAGGTACTGCATTACGGTGGAGCGATCACTTTAAAGTGTTGCCCCAGTAAGTCACACAGACAGGAAATCAGTAATAGGGAAATACTTGCAAATATCATGACATTCCTTTCATCTGTTAATTAGGCATGACATGGTGATATGTACACTGCATGAAATGCCTAACATGAAGTAACTGCCCGTGCTTACAGTTTACAAAGACGTAGTCATGCTGATCATTTGTAATCAGACAGTTTCAGTCCTCTTTGAGGCCTGTGAAATGATGATTAAAAGACAGTGAAATTGCTATGTATATGTTGGCCATGAAGGGCTTACACGACACATGTTGTTAGGATTAGGCTTCAACTTGGATTAATTACGTAAAAGCCTTGTACAATAGTAACAGATGTATACATCGTAAACACAGTTATTTCCAGGCTCAGCGATGCCTTCCTAAATCCATGCCTGACATTCTTAACAAACAGACGATCACTGTTTACTGACTGTAATCGCATCCTCGCGGCTTAAAGAAGCCGAGTTAGTCTAATTAGAGATGTTGATGATGGGTATTTGACAATGAAAATGTTTTCTACAATGCCTACTTTCCCTATAATGGATAGACTACTGTAATTGTATGCTTTTGTCTTTGTTTTAGCACTATTCTGCTTTTGGGCAAACACTTTCAATCCAGGTGCTCAGCTCTGACTCCAACTTCATGCCATGTTGTTTGGATGATAATGTTAACAGTTGTGTGTAAATCAGTTAAATGGATAAAATGTAAAAAAAATTGAGAACAACTGTGACTTCTACATTTTACACACCCATGTTAAGACTAACAAAAATACATGGTTTGACACTGGATTTGGAGGTCAGCAACTACATTAACAGTGTTGTCCCATTAGCGGAAAAGTACCCCCGTGCAAACACACTTAAACATGCTTACTGGTGCTTAGATATGTTTACTACTGCATATTTGTGCTTACACCTGCTTAATAGTAACTTATTCATTATGTCACTAACACTGAGATTGAATGACATTAATTAAACATTTCATGCAGTACTCCAGTTCACACGTACATGTTCTTATGTAGGTTGTACAGCAATACGATGTATAAATATGTTTATATACACATTCCACATGGAAAATGATATGTGCTAGTGTGGGACTTAGACCATGAATGCCTGCCTGTTCGTTAGGCAAATGCTCTGACCAGTACACTATTGCTGTCCTGCTTCAGTTGCATGTATACCCATATACCCATGTCTCCTAGTTCCCCAAACAGCCACCCCAACACTTCACTAACACTGCAGTCATCCATTCTCCAGTTGGATTCATGGTGTATCCACACCAGTACACATTGGCCACTCCCTACCCCCTGTGGACCCATCCCATTGGTTGACTCACTACAAAATTCCTCAGGAATCCCTAACATTTAGTCCACAAACATTGGTGACATGAGTGACCAATAGGACACTAATCACAATTTTTGTGTTATCCCACATGGGACACACTTGTCTTTATGTCAAGGTTAGACTCTTACTTCCTTACATACTTACTCCCGTTAACATGTCACTACAATTAATTAATTAGTCTGACTATATGGTAACGTACACGTTACACATGAGAACTAATTATGTACGTGTTCGGCGTGATTCTTTTACAAATAGACTGGTTTAGTATTTGGCGTTGCTGTTGCAGGCAGATCACAGGGATAATTCCCTGTGTGAGACAGTCCTCACATTTGATTTATTCAGCACAGCAGTGACTTCGGACATTGTACACACTTCTGCATTTTAGCAATTTCAGCCCGTCCCTCTTATGCACTACCTATTATTCTATCTACTGTTGAGGTTTGTAAGGGCACATTCATGTGTTTATGTCTGCAAATGGAATGGATATGTTACAGGGAATATACTTCTAAATATAGATGTATTCACGTGTGTATGCATACATACTTATAGCTAACTCACTGGCCTCCACGAGGCGGTCCAATTAGAATCAGGCCATCCAACCATGACATGCCTGGATCCATAATCACATACCCATGGTTCCTCGACCCCACCCGAGTTCGACATACATGCAATCCATCCATTATCCAGTTGCTTTCACGGCCATGACACACCTCCACACATTGCCCTTCCACCAGCATTAGGGGCCCTACACGTATGTTGTCCCAACACATGGATTATCATGCTCTCCCACCATTTAGTCCTTGAACATACCTGCCCTTGCTTGTGTAATGGACGGAGATCCAAATATGCTGTCAATTTTTGGTAGTCCCACTGGATGCTACCCTCTGATTGTTTGTAAAGTAGACTTAGCAGATCAACAATGTTACTCCCACTGGTAAAACCCTGCCTCTGGTGTGAGTAGCAGTGCTTTGCTCACTCCTGGCCAGCTTGATATGACATACGCTGACAGCACTATATAATACTATAGCTGCTGTTGATTCCCTTCTCATTCCTTTTCTATGCTTTATTGTTACAACATTAATTCTTCATATCTATATATATATATATATATATATATATATATATATATATATATATGTGTGTGTGTGTGTGTGTGTGTGTGTGTGTGTGTGTGTGTGTGTGTGTGTATATGTATATATGTGTGTGTGTATGTATATATATATATATATATATATATATATATATATATATATATATATATATATACACACACACACATATATATATATATATATATATATATATATATATATATATATATATATATATATATATATATATATATATATATATATATATATATATATATATATATATATATATATATATATATATATATATATATATATATATATATATATATATATAGATATATATATATATAAATATATATATACATATTACATCTGTACATACTTATATACATTTCCTATGCTGGGCACTGCTTACACCCACGCAAGCACACTCAGATTTGCTTACTGTTTGTTATATATGTTTGCTGCTGCTTATTTGTGCTTACTTGTGCCTTATTCATTATGACAGTACCACTTTGATTGAATGGATTTGGATAAAAGTCCCTTGCAATACTCAAGTTCACTTTTACATGCTATTATGTTGGTTTTACAGCAGAACGACATTCATTCCACATGGAAAATGATATGTGCTATAGTTGAACTTGAACCGTGAATGCCTGCTCATTAGGTGGGTGCTCTAACCACTACATTATTGGTGTGCTGCTTCATTTTGATGTATACCCGTGGTTCATACTTCCGAACACATGCCTCAACACTTCACTAACACAGCAGTCATCCATTCTTCAGTTGGAAAAACCACACCACTACACATGCGCCACTCCCTACTGCTATAGACCCATCCTGCATGTTGACTCACTCCAAGTATATTCAGACGACCCAAGCTTATAGTCCTGGAACATACGTTCATATAATGGTCAGGGTGTTCAAATAGTTTTCCTGTTTTTGGCTCATCTGACTGAGGACTGGGGACTGGGAGTGGAACTGGGTCTGCCCTGTACCTGTTTGAAAGTCAGACTTAGCACATAGACAATGCTAGTCCCACTGTTAGCATTCACCCTGTGGTTGGAGATGTAGTGAGTTTGCTCACCTCTTGCCACCTTGATATGACTGCACTAAATAATGCTGGAGTTCTATTGCTGTTTTCCTTCACATTCATTATGAATGCTTTATTGTGACCATGTTAGTTCTTTACATATATATATATATATATATATATATATATATATATATATATATATATAAAATCTGTACATACGCATGCATATACATCTACATAATTATTTTCTTTGATCATACTGTTGAATGACTGTGCTGTCTGCTATGTTTGTGATAACATCAGAGTTAAGTATAACTGCCATGGCTTAGTGGTAAATCACATTGGCTGTGGTGTGTAGGGTCCTGGTGTCGAGCCTTGCCGAGACGGTTTATTGTGTTGCTGGGCAGAACAAGGGCCATTGGACAAATGGTGAGTACAACACATTTCAGCAGCGGTTTTCCATTTCACCATGTTTAACCGCCCTTACACAGCATACAAATGTCAGACTATGCTCCTATACAGATTCTGCGTCGTAAATGGTGTGTGCTGCAGTCAAACCGGCAACATCTGCTCATTAGGCAGATGCTCTAACCACTACACTATTGCTGTGCTGTTTAATTTGCATGTATTCCCATAGTTCATAGTTACCCGAACACACGCCGCAACTCTTCACTAACACAGCAGTCATCCATTCTCCAGTTGGAAAAACACCACACCACTACACATGAGCCACACCCTACAGCTCTAGACACTCTAGAGAGGCTCACTCCAAGTATATTCAGATGTCCCAAGCTTATAGTCCTGGAACATACGTTCAGATAATGGGCAGGGTGTTCAAATAGTCTTCTGGTTTTCAGTTTGTCTGACTGGAGACTCAGACTGCCCTGTACCTGTTTGAAAGTCAGACTTAGCACATGGACAAAAATAGTCCCAGTCTTAGCATCCAACCTGTGGTTGGAGACGCATGAGGTTTGCTCACCTCTGGCCAGCTTGATATGACAGGACTAAATGATGCAGGGGTTCCGCTGCTGTTTTCCTTCACATTAGTTATGAATGCTTTATTGTGACCATGTTCATTCTTCATGGATATATATATATATATATATATATATATATATATATATATATATATATATATATATATATATATATATATATATATATGTCTGTACATACATATGCATATACACCTACATGCTTATTTACATTTCCCGTACTGTTGAATGACTGCCACTTACCACCACACATACCTGCTTACATCTGCTTGAAAGTGCCTTAATCACCCTATATCTGACAGCCGTTATTCTGGGCATCATATAAAATTAGCAGCCCTTGCATGGCTTGGACCCTGGAACAGAAACACCATAGTCACCGGCTTGACCACTAAACCATCAGTGATACATTCTGCATGAATGGTAGTTAGGATATATGACTTTACTACAGGCATTCCATACTACTGGCAACAAATGTGACAGTCGGTTGGTGTACATATGTATAGTACATGTTAATGTTCATATGCGTCTGAGAGACATATGTATACATTTGCAAGTATACATATTTATGAATAGGACACATACTTGACAACTACTTATATGCATGTATGTGTGATGTGTAGCTATGCGAATATAAGTATGTACATTTATAGATATATGACTACATATCAGGGGTTATACATGGCCATGTATATGAACACCCGCATCTGGGAGAGACCTGTACCATTTGTATACAGGGGTTGTGTGCATCATTACGACGTGGAACCTGGACAAGGTATACAATTTGTGGACATGTACTATTTGGAAGATGGCTATGGGAAAGCTTCTTGGGAACACGTGAAAGGTATATATTCCCAATAATGCATGTGGGGAGACATGCATCACAGTCAGGTGGTTAATCCCAGGTTGTAGGTTCTGCAGGACCGGGTGGAGGCTGAGCAGGGTTGTGGACAAATACTGCTAATCCGACTTGTGTCCGGATTTCAACGGGGGTGGAAATCATGTTGTGCTACCAAGTCTAATCTTGAGAAGAGACACTTATCCCATGATGGATGTCCAAAAATTGTGGATGCAGATGAACCCCATTCTTTTGGCTATATGAAAAGGAGGGAGGGTTATACATGCATGGGATACCTAGTCTGCAGGCCTGAGACTGCTTAGGGTGAGACTGCCTACTAGATGTGGGTAGGGGGCACTATGTGCAGATATGGCTGGCCCAAGCTAGCAGCACAAGTATGGGTGGTTTTGGTGGATGTTCAGCAAGAGGGGAGTGTGGTGTGGAGGGGATGATGGGTATTCAATTATGTATCCAGGTGTGTAGGGGTTGGATGGCTCAGTTCAGGCCAAACCATTATGTGGTGTGAGCTGGTACCGTTTCTGTACATGTGTATCATACATTTTAATGTTCATATGTTTGTGGGATTGTGTTCTGCAATATGACCTGACAGGGTGTATTGGAGATGTGAATGTATGTTCTTTAGTTTCCTTTTGGATTCTCCCACTGCTCCATTGTACACCTCCAGTTTACCTATTGTACATTTGACCCAGTCTCCCCTTGCCGGATTATTACAGTACCCATCACCCCCCAAAATCCACATACACAGCATCCATCCCTTCTCTGATTGTTAGTCCATGGCACAGACAGCAGTACACATTGCCTACTCTACATATCTCTGGTACCATTATGGTTTTGAGGCCAACCCTGGCATATTTGGTCTTCCACATGCTGTACTTTATGCACATAGGTACATGCAAATACTTATCTTTCATGACATGGTAGGTTGACCCAGGTTATACCCGTTCATTTTTGGGCCGTCCAGACAAGGACAACTTGGACCGTGAATGGGCAGATGTTAAGCAAATGCTCTAACCATTGGGCCAGGCTTAGCAAAGAGCAGTGGCATGCAAACACACTGCATTTCCCTTCCACTTGGTATAAAAATCAACACTACAATGAAATACGGACACGGGGTTTTAAATGTAATAGTTCTAGGGACGAGGGCTCAACATTCAGCTACGTGCTTGTGTGTTTACTCCTGTGATTTTATTTTGGTGTTCGCTGAACTCTCTTGTATGCTTTGCATACATTTCAGTATCCACGGACACTGACAATAGTGATTACTATTAGAGGCAGGCTGTACTAGTCAGCATTTTAGGTTGCGCGACTGTACCAGACAGGTTCACACCTCTGTGCAGCGTTTAAACACAGTCCCTGCACTCGCGCACATTTCCTGTGCACGTTGACAGTGCGGCAGCATGCCTTCATTAATGTGCATATAGTGCTGCTGCGCCATCTCTATGCAGCATGCTCGGCGCAAGGCTAACACTATCCTTGCGCCGAGCTTCATGAATCCCGGGGTATATCTTAAGGAAGGTGTATCATTTTTATTTTTTCTTTGTACATTGCTTTACACTAAAGACTACATGCCAGATGCTCTGACTTTTAATCTGATATGTAGTCATCCATGCTATTTTAAAGTAACATGCCTTTTTAATCACATGAATCTATTATTTCTCATTATAATAAGTGCAGTAAAGTAGCTCAAACCTGTAATTTTCCCTATAATTGTGATAATTAGGAGACTACATTTCAGTAACTGACTGTTTTGGATTTTACTAGTGCTACTGTCATTCCTTGTACTTAAATGTTCATTAGTTCATTTCATTTACCTTATACTTGGACTTATCAAAATGTATAGATTTATGTACTATTTATCCCATTTTACTGACTGTGGCAATTGTATTTTTTCTGTTTGAAATCTTTACCATGGATTAACTTTTCCACATAGAATGCCTTGCAGATGCCAAATGTAAACAAATCAGCTCACGGAAGTAGTGTTTAATGAAATACATCCGTATTTCATTTGTTTCTTCATATATTTTGTTTATTTTTGTGGCCTGCCGAGGTATAATGGGGCAAACAATCATTTACAGTTGTACCCACCAACCAAAGCACCAAATACAAAGAAAAGCACTATCTAGGCCTAAGAAATTATTTATTATTAATCATTTTATTTTTATTTGGAGTGTGAAAGACCTATTTACTGGAGCCTGCAGTTTTTGGAGCAGCTGGTCATATGAGACAGTATTAAAAGTCTTTGACATATCCAAGAACAGGGAGGAAATAATTTTGCCATTTTTTTCTATTAAGGTCATGGGTTAATTGTATTAACAAAGTCCAACAGGTCAATTATTGTGCTGTGATTGTGTCGAAATCCTTGTTGAGTAGGAGAGAGGATGTTGCTGTCTGTGTGGTATTGGGGCAGTTGAGAGTGAATGCACTTTTCTAATATTTTTGAGAGGGGGGAAGAATGGTAATGGGGCCTGTAGTGTGATAGTTCTGTGGAGTCTCCTGTTTTGTGTTAGGGCAGGATGTAAGATTTTTTGCAGATAGCCAGAACAGTTTTCTTGCATTGATCTGTTGATTAACATGGATACCGAGTATGGTACTGCATCCACAGTGATTTTAAAGTACTCAACTTTGAGGTTATCAGTTGTTAGATTGGAGGGTTTTAATGTGAGTAAAAATGTCTTAATTGCAGATGTGGGATTGGTTTTAGAGTGAAAGAATTATTGTTGATGTCAATGTGCAGATAGCAAGAAGGGTTAATGCTGCTGCTTGCTATAACGAGTTTGGTAACAGTTTGGAAGAAATCAGTTATGAAATTTATGGCAATTGCTTCTGCAAAAAAAAATATATATATATATATGGGATAGAGGTCAGGTGCTTGGCTCTGTATGAGCTCATTCATGGAGGCCCAAAAAAGCTTTAGGGTTGTTTTGCTTACAGATTTGCAGTTTAAGTTGATTTTTTTTCCTGCAATGACTTTACTTTTAGTGAGGGTACAAACTTGGCTGAATGCCTGGTGGGTTTGTTGCGTTTTCTGTTTTAACCAGGATTTCCAGGGTTTCTTTATTTTTACAGACCAGTTCTTCAGTTAATTGTGCTTTCTATAAGACAAGATTTACTTTCACTGTCTTTCTTTTTTCTTGAGGGAAGTTTGTTAAGCGTGCCAGAATCCAGTCTGTTGTCAATGGGTTTATTATGTAATTTATTATACTCAGTGGAGGTAATGATAAGTTGAGGGATTAGAGATTTATTCATGGTGGTTGAGTTCCAAACCATGTTGAAGTTACATAAAATAATTATTTCCTGGAAATGTTATTACATACTCAGGAGAACATATTTTTGACTGAAGAGATATTATTGAATAAAGGATGCAGTGAAGCAGACACGTTTATTGTTGTTAAGTTAGAAGAAGGAGGTAATGGGTTCAGCATTACTGGATGGGGAGAATGGTAAGTTGATAGAGGCTAGGCTAAAGTGTGTTAGGATAAACAATGGCTACCCTATCTCTTCTTTTTACCCTTTATTTCAACATGTAGCACATTGTAGCCTGCAGGAGCAATTTCCTCATCTCTGGTTTCTGGTATTAGCCAAGTTACAGTTATAGAGAGGATGTCCGTGGAGTGGATAGCAATTTCTGCATGTATGTCTGTCAGTTTATTGGGCATACTTCTTAGACTTATATTAAAAATATTTAGAAGAACTTTAGTGTGATTTGGAATGTGAGAAGGTTAAGTTGTTTCTTGGACCTTGATTGGGGTGAGTATCTCAGCAGTGAAGTATGGTGTGTGTTAGGATGTGGGTGCAGGGAAAATGTTTATATTTGACTTGTGATAGTGCGGGGATACGAGTTGAGTTTAAAACAGGTTCAACTAGGTAACCTTGCAAAGGTGAAAGTCAGCGTAGTTTAAAAGGCAGGGGTAATTGTTAATGTGTAGTCCTGAATGTCCTATGTGAATTTAAAAGATGAGGTTGTTAAGATTTGGATTGGATGAAGTAGAGAGTGGCAGTATGTTAGGTATGAGACAGATAAGTAGTGTGATAGTAATAAACAGATTAATGAGCACTGCACAGTTTGTAATAGTTGTTCTTTGAGAAGAGATATGATTATATAAAGCTACTGAAAATGACTGATAGAGCATAAAACAGAGAGAGAGAGAGAGAGAGTGTGTTTGTGTGTGTGTGTGTGTGTGTGTGTGTGTGTGTGTGTGTGTGTGTGTGTGTGTGTGTGTGTGTGTGTGTGTGTGTGTGTGTGTGTGTGTGTGTGTGTGTGTGTGTGTGTGTGTGTGTGTGTGTGTGTGTGTGTGCATGTGTGCGTGTGTGTGTGTATTGCAGTGCTTGGGTGCTACAGTATGTTATAAATTTTTGTTAGTGTGCGTAGGGAATATTATAAATGTGTTGTTGGGACAATGTGGTTTTGAATGGTGTTCTGACTTTAAGGGGAGGGGCAAAGTGAGTACATTGGGAATGGAGATGGGTATTAACAGAAATGTGACTTTGGGGGGCGGGGCTTCGGAATTGGGGTTACGAGAGGAGCAAAGCAGATTTGCTTTCAGTTTCTCATCTGAAATCAATCAGTTTAGTCAAGCACAGTACCACTGATTCATTTTTCCAAGATTTAGGTCATTTTTCTTCCAGGTCAGAAAAAAAATAAGCAAAGACTGTAATGTAACCATAAATAAGATGATCTTCTGTCAATGAAAACATACTGCTGTGGCAAAACATACCCAAGTTGTTATGCATAAAATATATAGAATGTATCAATAAATGTGTGAGACATATTAGATATGTTATCATTGAATAAACTCTTTAATAACTTAGTGCAGTAAAATATTGTGTATACAGTATGCATTTATTATTTCTTCAGAATATTCAGCAAGGCAAAGGTATATGAGATGGCTCTGAGAGAAATGCAAGGAAGGATGGAAGTAAGTTCATGGAAATCAGATGAGAGAAACTGAATACCTGAGTCATACAGAAAATATTAGTGGAAAGTATACAACAAGAAAGCAAAACAAATAATCAGAATAGTACTTGGAAAGCAAGCAGTACAATAAGGAAAGCAAATATGTGATGCAATGAAATGACAGGAGGACTAATAGCCATGAAAGACCTGTGGAGAAAAGTTTGTAAGGCAAGATGAACAACAGATATGTTGCAAACCAGAGGAGGAGTGAAAACATTTCAATGTGAAAACCCCAAAGATAAGAAGATGCCAGAAGTGGTATGAACAGAAAAGTTAGCTAGTATAGGAAAGAGGAAGAAAAAAAGGGGGAAATATAATAAATTATCAAGTGAGTTAAAATAGCAGGTGCTAAAAATTCCTGAGATAAATAGGTCATATGTGAGGAATACAGTTTATTTGGATAGTATCTCTTTAATCTTTAAATTTTATTACTTCTTCCTGTCAAATTTCACAAGACAAGCTTTTGGTACCTGACTTCAGTATGAGCTTCACAAAATCTTCTCACCAGGACACATCATTAAAAAGGAGCTACAATCTCTACTATCCACTATCCAGGAGCTATCCACTAAAATAGACAGAATAGACCTGAAATTGGATAATTTTAAAGAAAAATGTTCACAGCAAATGGAGACTTTATACCAAGACTTAAAACAGCAGAAAGAACAAATTACTGGCATAGAAACCTCACTGAATGACATGGTCTGTAGAATTCAAGAAAATGAACATAACACGGAATTTCTCTTAAAACAAAACTCTTTATTTCAGTCAAAGATTGATGACCTAGAGAATAGAAGTCATAGAAATAACATCAGGATCTTTGGGTTGCCGGACAATATTGAAGAAAACAACATGGAGAAATTTTTAACCTCGTGGATACCTGAGATTTTACAACTTTCTGAAGCCCTCTCTTTTGGTATTGAAAGGGCTCACAGATCCCTGGTTCAATCTAAGAACAATAAAAGTAATTCCACAAGGTCATTGATAGTCAAATTTTTATCTTCACGTGATAAAGAAATTGTATTAAAGACTGCATGGTCCAACTCACCTATAAAATTTCAAGATAATATCATACGTTTTGACAATGACTATTCTTCCTCTGTGATTGCCAAAAGAAAACTATTTTGCCACTACTCAAAGAACTAAAGAAAGCTCAAATAAAAACACATCTGCTTTTTCCAGCCAAGCTAAAGATCTTTCTGCAGGATGATCCTAAAATATTTGATGAACTAGAACTAGCTATCATATTTATCAAATCAAAGAAAATATTGGAAAAGATAGATGAGATGGATTGGGCTACTTCCAGTCACAAAAGATTAGCAGAAAATGGATCCTGGAAAACATCTGATCTTAAGAAGAAATTAAAAAAAAAATGACATGAGTCTGTTCATATTACCCTTGTAGTTTTTTTTTGTTCTATTTCTTTATATATAAATAATTCTTATTTATGACCCAGAAGTCTAGAGAGATGAAAATGGTTCAACAGGTGAGTGTTTTTTTTTTTTTTGTGTTCTATGTCTGCTATTAATGAATATATACCTTTTTTTTCTCTCTTAAAGTCTTGCTCTATCTTACATATATAGAAATAATAATCAGCTTAATACTTTCTCATAAGTTTCTGATCATACAGAATAACTAACCACCTACTTGATAGGTATTGAAAATATCTTGCCCAGTTATTAATAGTTTAATATGTTTTTATTGCTCTTTTTGGATCTAAAAACTAGCATTTACCCTTAAAAATTAATAAACATAGCTTATATTCAAATACATAATGTAGAAGTGGTATATCTTGTTCATTTGTTATAATACATAGGTTTAGTTAGATATTTTAGTAAACTAGGGCTTGTTGTTGCACTGATTGCTCTGATCTTTCTTTTGGGCTGATTGTCTAGTAATTCTGTTGTGAATTACATGTACGTTAATAGTAAAAGAATGGTAGTTTGGTAGTTGGTGCAGGGTTCTGGTGGTTAGTGCATACATTTGTTGCTTTTGTTTGTATATGAATGGGATAATAATGGTGATATGATAGTTGGTACAGGGTTCTGGTGCTTTATGGATTTATATGTCATTAACGCTTGTTACACGTTTTTTTTCTCTGTTTTGCTTGTACACTTGTATTCTGTTTCAGACAATGCGTATATGTTCTTGAGAGTAGTGCTATGTTGGTGGCATTGTCTTCGGTGATGTACGTGGTGAGCCCGGGAAGCTCTTGGCCTTTGCGATAGCATTTTTTGCTTTGTATGTGATGTTGAGATTGTCCCAAGCTTCTCGTGAGCCTAATACAAGCTGAGTTTGTTGTTAAAGTGCCTTACCACTTCCCACTGGAACTCTAGCAGCTTATTTTAATCCTCGAACTCGTTGAATTGTTTTCCATATCACAGGAACAATTCCCATTGCTATGTGACATAATCCGTGACTTGACAAATTACAAAGGGTGAAACCTTTCGAACACCTCTTTACTCAGCAGGAAAGGGAATGAAAGGAACCAGTCACCCTACTTATAATATAACAGCAATATCAACATGAAATGCAGATGCATCTTTGTGTTATACTCAACTTAAAGGTACTGTGCAGATTATATTGACTACAGTTCTTCTCACAAATATTTTTACTGTGAATGCCTGTTATAAAACAATGTTTTGTATGACCTCCTTACACTGTATTATAGTATAGTTCGGCTCACTTAGAGAGCTCTTTTTCAACCCTTAGCCAGTTGGTGTTTAGTTAAAGGGAGCTCATAAGATACATTGGTACAGCTAGAACTTTATTGATATAATTGGGAAAAGAAAGAGTGTACAAAGCAGAAAAGTATACATTTACAAGGGTGTCAGCTCAAGAAAGAGTAACATACAAAAATTTACATCTTATATGGGTTGTTGTGCAGTACTGCAAAACAAGTAAGAGTTTATAGATCATAATCTTTATGGTATAAGATGTAGTAGCAAGATTCTTACACAGCTTAAACATTTGTTATAAAAGTAGTTAAAGAATAATCCCTATTACCAACTTGATACATAAAGCTGTTATGGTACAAGATGTTTTTTTTTTCTCTCATCAAAATGTATTTTTAGTTTGTTTTGTTGCAGAAATATAATACATTACTTTCTGTACAAGAAAGATTACAATATTCCATGATATGCCTCACAATGTCAGTGTGCATCTATACTTTGCTGAAGTTTATAGCTTTGTTTAATGAACAGAAATTCAGTCTTACAAAAAGGAGAGATAGGACTGTTATAGAGATTTTATTATTAATATATAGAGTAGTTCTTTCAGTTGGAATCCTTATAATGGAACCATTTACTTCTGAGCACAATTTCACTAGAGTTCTCTATACAGCCTTAATCTACTGTATTACAATATTGTTAATACGAACCCTGACACTAGTTTTGATCATTATCCTTACTAGACTTTGAAAGTATTACTATATGCTCACATTTACTGCATGTTTGTTTTTAAGGACAGTATATAAGCATAATTAATTGTCATTAGTGCACCTCAGCTGATTTTATTCATCTTGGTTATACAACATAATCTTATTTTAATATATGTTTAATAATCATCTTATTGATTCATTGTAGTACAAATTGTAATATTTCATGTTGTTTTTCATAATTACTTAATAATATTTAACAATTTATTGATTTTATTATTCTTCTACTTTAGTCATGTTTACTTCTGTACATAAGAAAGATAAGTTTACTTAAAAGCCATACATTTAAATATATAACAGTTTGCAAACAGGCAGTTCCTGTTTGAAACTTGCTGCTAGGTAGAATGATAAATTGAGTGATAGATGTCACTCAAATTAAGAGTTTAAAACTCCAGAAAGGTCTTGGGTGCTTTTTTTGTTAAAAATTTTTGCTACAATTTATTGACAATATTGATTACAATGCTCACTGTAACTTACATAGTTGAAAGTTATTTTAATATACCTTTAATTTTACCTCTAAATCATTTTTAAGTATATCAAGCAGTGGTATTCCTTACATTTATCTTTTATACATAAACAGACAAAAGAGTAATAAATGTATAGACAATATGCATTATCACACACGGAAACTACCTCATGACTTCTTTACATTGTCTGTCACTCAATGTTTATGGTCTAAACAATCCTAATAAGAGATCTTTAAATAAGTACCTCAAATTGCAAAACTCCCAAATAATATTTCTACAAGAAACCCAGTTGATATCAGAAGATATTTCTAAATTGGACTCTAAATCCTTTTCTGTTCTAGCCAGTTCAGAAAATTCAAAGAAAAAAGGGGAGTTGCTATATTATGGCATAACAAATTACCTAAACCAAAAATAATAGAACCATACCAAGATAAAAAAGGTATGTTAGCATCAGTTATTATAGAATTTAACAACAAAATATTCATTTTAATCAATACATACTGGATTCCTGGCTTTGGACTTAAATCAGCACAGCAACACACAGAACACATCTTACATTTTTCTAAGGGTAATATCATTTTGGCCGGTGATTTTAACTGTATTTTTGATAGCAAAGACTCTACCTTTATTGGTAAAAGAAAAATCTTGTCAACAGCTCGACTTTTGAAAGACTTTTCTGATTCTCTCCTGCTAAAAGATGTAAATAATTATGCAGACCCCAATTCTCTTTTCTACACGTTCTATTCATATAGGCATAATTCATATTCTAGGATAGACAGAGCCTTTGTTTCTAATAACTTGGTTGATTCTTTAACTAGAATAAAGGTAATTACATGTTCCTTTTCTGACCATAACTCCATAACCTTTGATATAAATATCCACTCAACTTCTAATGTACAAAAAGAATCCCAGCATATATCACTAAACTAAATGATTTTAAAGCTTTCTTATCCAAAGAAGTACATAACTTCATAGAACTTAACACAACTAGTGATACATCCAAAGTCTTTATTTGGGACACAATGAAATCTTACTTATATGGTAGAGTAACTAATTGGTATAAAAAAAAATATGTGGGATAAAGAATTAAAATAAATACAATCTAATCTTGACAAATTGAACTTTGGTCTTTTAAAAAACAAAGATGACAAAGACAAAAAAAAAAGAAATAAATTCTTTAAACAAAAAGTATCTTGAAATATTAAATCATAAAACCATGATTAGCTTAGAGAAATTTAAACTCATTACTTATGCAGACCCCAACTGTATCAGAAGCGTTAAAATAGTTTTTTCTGCTTTCATACTGCTGCTAAACTATGCTGAGATTCCTAACTAGCCCCTAGGTATTAGTGACTACTTAGAAATGTATTTGTATGTCAAGCCCTATACAACCTTTCCTATTCTTCTATGAACCTAATATGTGTTTGAGTTGATTATATTCTATTTTTTTACAGTGCTGATTTTTTCTAAATGCATTTACCTATAATTATATATGAAATATGTTTACTTAACAGCCACATCATTACCATTCTGACCATTTGTTGGTGCTGCCACTTAATCTAATATTTGTATTGTGTTACTGCTAATTGGCCAGCTACTAACACTCTGTTTTACCTTACTATTTTGTCTTCTCTCTCCCTTTATTTACCCAGCTCTCCACCCTGCTTGCCCTGAACTAGGGAATGAGAATCTGCCCTGCCTGAAGGCCAAGAACTAACCCTTATGCTAAGACTATTGATCTCTACCTGAACTAAAGAATAGAGCCAATCCTCTGCCTAAGCCTCTTTCCCACAAGGAACCAAGAAAGTATGTGTTACAACTATTGTAGTAAATACTATACTTAAATTATAAAATTCCATGTAACTAAAGACTGCTCCCTAGCCTGGACAGCCAGCAACCTTACTCTACTCTAATCCTTTTTTTCTCCTAAACCTTATCACACTACCCACGTGTAGTCTCTGTTGCTAACTCCTATTTACCCTCCTTTACTCCTAGACCTGACAACACTCTTGTAAAGCTACTTGCATTTTTATCCTTGTCCACTAGACGGTATCCTTCTCCTAGTATTTGCCTTGTAAATCTATCTCACTGTTCTGAAATATAATTTATCAGACACATTGCTTATTTCTTTTCTTTGTTATCCCAGACCTGCTCACTCCTCTATTTTCACAATAACTCACTCTCCTCCACACACTTCTCCACCTTACCACAGCAGGCAGCACTTCACTGATTGTTCCTGGGGTCCTCTTCCTTCACTGGCTCTATCGCGCTCCGTTCACCCTGCGGGCTCACTCTGCTCCCCTACCCTGCCCCCAATTCCCACCCACCCCCAGTGCTCCTATGTTTATTCACCCAAACCACACCCCCTACAATAACCACCAGTCATAACATCCCACTCCTTAAAGTGCCAGAACCAACACATTCAAGTCTCACCTACTAAACCACCTAACTTATCCTTATCTTTACACTATATACAACCCTGCCATAATGTCATTCATATCAACCTCTCCACACCTGAAATCCTACTTCTATCTTCCCTCATACCTATTCTTACTATATCTTATCTACTTACATTTTATGAACATCTCCACAACATAAACCTTCGTTACCCAACAAAGCAAACCTCCTCAACTCCATTAGTTCACGCTTAAAGCCATTCAAACACACCCAGCACAATAGCCTACCTACCAGTAAAATATCACAGACTGACTCACATCAGATACTATAGGCCAAAAGCTAAGAAATCTCTGTTACTAACAGGTAAACCTCTGCAACTTACACTTAGAATTCAACTCCAATCTTTAATAGATGGCGATATACATCCCAATCCAGGCCCAAATGCTATCCAGTCCAGAGAGACCCACAACACAACCCTCACTAGTACGCAACTCCTTACCAGACCTCCCAGCTCACTATTGATAGCCCATATTAACATCAGGAGCATAAATAATAAGGTTTCCCAACTACATGCTCTCATGGGTGTGCATTCATGTGATATCCTGTGTCTCACTGAAACTTGGCTCAAACCATCTATACAAAACAATGAATTTATACCACCAGGGCATAGCATCTTAAGACTAGACCGAAAAGTTAAGAAGGGAGGTGGAGTAGCTATTCTATATAAATCTGGATTACAGGTGACCTCTATTGACTCTAAATCCCCTCTAACTAGTAATGAAGAAATGCTTATCTCCAAAATTCAACTCAATAACTGTAAATCCATCTATATTATTGCTGTCTACCTTCCCCCAGGGAATAACTCTAATACCCTAGAAAATATCCTATATTGGCTTTCCACCAATTATCCCCAAGAAACAATAGCACTTGGTGACTTTAATATCAACTGGAAAAGCTGTACTTCTGAACAGCCCTCTACTCATCTTAACATACATGGGTTTACTCAAACTATTAGCTCCACCACAAGGGCCAATAAACGCAATAACAATGAAAGCACCCTAGATTGGATTCTGATAAATAGACATCACCAAAGTTACAAAGTAGGGACTCTCCCTGAGGATATAAGTGACCATGCACTCACCTTCATAATTAGATTTAAGACTGACATCCCTAGCCCAATTACCTATAGAACAATAAGGAGTAACAAAAATTTTAACCCTGATATATTCCAAACTGAACTTAAAGCATGCAACTAGTCACCCCTCAAAAACTTACCTCTAGAGAAAGCAGTAATCTACTTTAATTCTAAATTCTTAAGTATTCTAGACCTCCATGCAAAAAGGACCATTAGAACTAGGAGTAAACCTGCCCCCTGGCTCTCAAAAGGGACCAAACAAAAATGCTCCTCAGAAATAAAGTCTGGGCCAAGTGGCTTATTACTAAAAGCCCAGAGGATCACTTAAAGTTCAGACAGCTAAGAAATGATACAAAAAAAGCCATTCTGTTAGGCAAAAGAAACTATTACATTCAACTCCAACATACCCAGCAAAACAAACCACAAAAATTTGGGGCAGGGATTAACACACTCTTACACCAAGGCCGTTCAGTCACACCCACCCCAGGAGGTACTGACCATGACAATCCAAAGCAAATAGCAAGTACCTTTAACACTTTCTTCACTGAGACCATTCAGTCTCTTGCCAATCAACTAACTCCTGACAGCTCATCTCTGACTTTCTCTAATACTACCTTACCTCCCTCATTTCATCTCAAACCTGTCCCTACATCCTTTATCCATACCCTTTTACTAAAACTCAAACCTACCACCACCGTAGCTGATCTCCTTCCTGCAGAATGTCTGTAAAAAGCTGCAAATGCCATAGCCTACCCCATCTCCATTCTGATTAACAGAACAATCTCTGAGGGAACTATTCCTTCTATTTGGAAGATCTCGCATATTATCCCCCTGCATAAAGGTAGAAACTCTAGGGAATTATCCAACTACAGACCTATTGCTATACTATCTCCACTGGCAAAAATCATGGAGAAATGCATTCATAAGCAACTGTTAAAACACCTAATTAATAACAACTTATTAGCTAACTGCCAACATGGCTTCAGGCCATTTCATACCACTACTACTGCCCTTTTATCCTTTTCTGACTATATAAACAAAAATCGCAATAACAACACTCTATCCTCAGCCCTCTTTATTGATCTCTCTAAACCCTTCGATATGGTTAACCACCAACTTCTCATAAACATACTCAAAAACCTATCTCGAGATGTGCTGGCTATACAATGGTTTCAATCCTACTTAAACAATAGGCAACAAGCAGTTCTGTGGGAGAACAACTTATCTCGAAAAAACAGAAAAACAGACAGGCCAGCAGAAAAAGTAGGAATGATGCAGAGTCAAAAATACAATATATAAAGGTTTATTTGTAAACCCAAATAACCACAGACCGGTTTCAGCAGAATATGCCTTCCTCAGTGTGTTACAGACGGATAAACAGAGGATGAAAAATACATATGCATATATATAGTATGAATTGACCAATGAGCATAAAAACTGCCCTGTCATTCATTAATATTCATGAATAAGAATAGGGACACCAAAAACAGTGCAATTCAAAATGAATGATACTAGTAATGATAATTTCAAAAAATAAATGCAAAACAGTATACATATTTAGATAGACCAGTTATGATAAAATATGTATGGAACATATTAATAACATGAGAATATATCAGGACAATATATTATAAATATAGCAAATAATGGAATTAATTTGATAACCACCCTGATGTAGTAAAAGCAAAGTGCGCAGAAATGTGCAGAGTGCAAAATACAGGCGAAATATTCAATATCCTGCTGTACTAGGTTAGCAAAAAATCTGATAAACATATATCATCATGATAAAAAAGAACATTATAAAAATATATGTATTATGGAACCAATTGGTATATAAAGTAAGAAACATACACTGAAGTGAATGAAGTAAGAGACATACACTGGCTTACAAGAAGTAAAGTGATGCCTGAGTAACGATGTTCATAGGTATATATAGTCATGATAAGTCGGCATATGAATGTTGGTATATTCATGATAGGATATGTAGTGGACAACTGTGACATAAGAAAAGTTATGGAAATCAAGGTTAAAAATGATCATTGAGTCCTGGACTGAAAATAGCTCCCAAAGTAATGATCCAATATTTCTCCTTGTGATTTAGAATGCCATGCCAGCCTTGTTTATTGCTACGATCACCCACAATTCGATCAATAATCATAAACGTAACTAGTGCTTGTGGATGTTGGAGGAGGTGTTGGTACATAGCATTGGTGGTCCTTTTGTTTTTGATGTCACTGCGATGTTCATTAATCCTGCTTCTCAGTTGTCTGGAGGTTTGACCCACATACAAGGCCCCACAGTGACAGGTAGCTAAATATATAAACCAGTCACTACTGCAATTGCCAAATACCTTGCATTCAAACACCTTGCTGGTGTTCCTGCTGGAGAACTGTTTGGATTTGGTAATCTGTTGACATGATCCACAATGACCACATGGGTGTGTGCTCAAGAGTTCGTGTCCCGTGAGGGTTAACTGTTTGTGAATAGCCCCACCACTGCCTGTATGTTTGTAGTGAATGAGGTGTGATCCTAACGTTTTACCTCTTTTGTATGAAAACTTGCATTCCTCGCCTAGAAGGGATCTGAGCTGGTCATTGGCGAGCAGAATATTCCAATGTCTTTTGATAGTATCACGGATGACATTATAATTCCTACCATAGGTAGTGATAAACCTAATGGTAGGTTGTGCAGTGTCAGTAGGTGGATTCCTATAATCCAATAATTCCGTTCTCTCCATGTTCTTGGCTCGATTTCTCGCCAGATTGATGTCAACATAACGATATCCCCTGTTCATAAATCTGTGGCAGAGATCTGTACTGGCCATATGATGATCCTCCTGATTGGAGCAAAGACGTTTCATACGCATAAACTGTGATACAGGGATGTTTCTGATGGTGTGGCATGGGTGCATGCTAGAAGCATGTAAGATAGTGGTATATTGGGGATATTTATGAAAGACCTTCGTGGACACCGTATTGTCCAGGTTTCTGTAGACAGTCACATCCAGAAAGTTGATGGTTTGTTTATCATAGGTAAGAGAAAATTCCAATCCCCAGATGTTACCATTAAGATATTCCACAAATTCATGTAGATATGCCACATCCACACGCCACACCATCCAGCAATCGTCCAAGTATCGATGCCAAATATCCATTTCCACCAGGTATAGATTGTGGGACATATCATAGATCATGCACTCTTCAAAATATGCCATGAATAAATCCGCATATATGGGAGCAAAGGATGCTCCCATGGCAGTACCCTGAAGCTGCCAGTAGCATTCCCCTTGGAAATAAAAGACGTTCTTGTCGAGTACATGTTCAGATAAGCAAATCAACAGTGTGTTGAATCCTGATGTATACAAGTTGGCCCTGTCCAACCAGTATTGTAATGATTGTAATCCAGCCCAGTGTGGAATGCTGGTGTATAGTGCTTTGACATCTAGTGTGCACATGAGCCAGTCGGGTTCCAACTGTATGTTCTGAATGATCTTGAGAAACTGAGTGGTGTCTTATAATCTGGCCCTGACCAAACCCAAGAGTGGTTTAAGGTATTGTGTTAGAAATGCTGAGAGGGGCTCAGTTAAAGATCCTATCCCTGACACAATAGGTCTTCCTGGGGGCTTAGTTAATGATTTGTGAATCTTGGGTAATAAATAAAGAATTTGTTTGCATGGTTCAACAACTTTAAGATGGGACACACACTTTTGACTAATGATTCCCTCCTCACATGCCAAATTCAAGAATGTATCAATTTGACATTTGAAATTGGGAGTGGGATCAAAAGACATTTTCATGTAACATGTTTTATCAGACAATTGTCGGAGACCCTCCTGTATATAAGCATCCAGATCTTGAACAACTACTGTGCCTCCCTTGTCTGCTGGTAATACTGCAATTGTTTTGTTATTGCGGAGTTGTTCCAGGGCCAGATTCTCATTTTGATTGAGATTATTCGCCATCATGGTGTGTCCATAATTCTGAAAATGAAGATCCCTAATGACAGATTCCATAAATATTGATACATGCTTGTTCATGGGAGGTTGGAATTCCGATTTACCAAATCTGAACTCATCAGATCTTTGAAAAAATAATTTGAGGTTTAGATTCCAACAAAAGCCCAAAACATCATTCCCAACATGATATTCATGGGAAAAGAAGCCAGGTATAAAGGTCAGGCCTTTATTAAGTAAAATTAATTGATCCCCAGTCAATGCCACCCATGAAAGATTGAGAACATTCTGATTAATAGCTATTGCTTCTTTTAGGTCAAGAAATTCTTGATCAGACCCTCCAGGGAATTGTCCATTATGTTTGTTTTTGTGTTTTCTGCCCCCCCCTGTGTTTGTGGCCATGTCTAAAGGGAACTGTTTGTTGCTCTTTTTCCTATGTGGAGACCCCCTGTCCGTAGAGCTCTCATAATCAGTAAGTGAGGAGTCTTCTCCAGAGATACTATTATAAGCTCCCTCCCTGTTTTTAAGAATAGACCTGGGTCTCTTCCTGATGCGGTTGGGACCTGGAACCTGATCAGGATCTGCAAACCGAACAGACCGGTTTGTCTCAAAGGGACGACCCCTCTGGTAGTCGGAGAAATCCCTATGAAATTTCTTTATCTTGTGTTCTTTAGTAATCTTTTCGTGATTACTTAGATCTTTGGATAATTTTTTAATATGTTCCTGGAATTTAGGTGTGGATTCATGTTTCTTGCAATTAGAGCATAAAGTTTTCACTTCCTGGATGTTAATATCCACTATTCTGTCATAATATTTCAACAGAGCATTCACAAATAACATGGACCCAGCTTGAAGTGCTACCTTCCAATCTTCATTAAGTTTGTCATCAGGTCTACCAACCAAAGGTTGGAGCCATATTCTCAACCCACGAAGGGCTATATTTTGATTGGCATATGCACGAAACAATTTCAAATGCCGAATGTTTGATCTCAAAAGCTTGAACCCTTTAGTGAGTGAGTGAAAAAGCATATCACTATCTGCTGCAGTATGTTGTTCACTGTTGCCGGAACTATTGCCTGGTGAGGTACCAATACCAAATACTCCAATGTCCTCCCTATCGGCACAAAGTTCAGTCAATATATTATCAAGGTCCATGCTGTGACAATCTGTGAGTCTAATACTAATAATTGCAGAAACACAGTAGGGTTGGGGATAAACCCACTACAAGAGTGAGTTCTATAATTCAAATTCAGGGTTGTCAGGAGCGAGGAGCCTACCAATAGCACCAGGAAGAGCAGACCAAAAGTGGTCAACTAACAATACCCAAAGGATGGATTATATAATCCCAATGAATTAGGGGGTATCCACAAAGGAACAGTATAAACTATTTGTGATAATTCCAGTGTTAGTAAAGATGGACTAGTGCCAGCCCTGTTGTGTATTGAAATAACCTAAGCTGGAACGTGATATCCAATAATGTGTATAAAATAATGTATATAGATGTCCCAATATATCTTCTATGCTGAAATATTCAGAATAGACATAAATCAGTAACAATGTGAGAATATGAACCCCATATATACAAAGTTACAGGGGACAAAAGATCATAATAAATGATACATAGATAAATGGCAGCTTGTAAACAACAAGAAAAACTGTTGGGTGACTGTATCAAAATGTCACAAGGTTATAACAAAGATCTAATACTACGTATCTCAAAATTACAGGCTTGATGTATTACCAATGCCTAAATGAACATATGTCAATAGGAAACAAATAATAATGTAAACAATCCCCTGATATCAGCACATGTCAAATATTCAAAGGGACATATCTCATCTTTCCATAAAATGAGATCACATTAGCCAAATATACAGTTGTAGAGGAAATCCGTAATGCAATTAAAACAGAAACAAAAATGATATATTAATTATAATGTGCAACATAAGGCATTCAATGTCCAAAAACAGGCTGTTTCTTATTTTGTAAATTAGAAGATACTAACTGTATGTCCAGAAGTGTTAAACAGTTTGTAGAGTCCCCACGCCGGGCGGCGTTTAGTTCGTATTAATGATACAACAATCAATTTGCTTGTTCCCCGTCGTGCTCACAAGAGATGTTCGAAAGTTCAACACTTGACTGTCAGCATAAAAACGACCCACCATATAATAATATAGTTACAAAAGTAGCACCTATAATTCACAAGAAAGCCGTATGTTCATGCTGAAATGCCTGAGTGAGTCTAAGATGTTATGCATCAAAAGTCAAAAAAAGGGATGAGAAACCACTTACTTCTGCCAGTGTTCACAAAATGGACATACATGAAATGATGTTAAATGGACGTATATTCCCCTATAGAAACTTGCACCAAATAGTCCAAAATAAGTGATCCAACTGGATGATACACGAAACAAACTGTAGGCCAAACACAAACACCTGATGGTGCAGTAACAACAACTTATCTCCTAATCTCCCCATTGCACTCAGTGTCCCCCAAGGTTCTATACTTAGACCTCTTCTATTTTCTATTTTTATCAATGACCTGCATAATGTAATTTCTCAAGCTACCGTAATACAATACGCAGATGACTCCACATTAATATGCTCAGCCCTGACTCCATCAGACCTTCAGTCCCTCACCCAAAAAGTGTTTAACATAGAGGAATGGTTTCTCCACCATTGCCTCATCTTGAACCCCAAAACAAACTCCTACTTTTTACTCCCACCCATAGGGCCACACCACTACACTTTACTGTTACATCAAACAATGGAACCATCATATCCCCTGTCTCTACCACAAAACCCTAGGGGTACTAATTGACAATAACCTTAACTTTGATAGTCACATTAACAGTACCATAAAAACAGTCAACAAAAAACTAGGCTCCCTCTATAGAATCAAATCCTTTCTTACCCCACTAGCAAGATCTACTATTGCCCAGACCCACTTAATCTCCACCCTCCTCTATGCCTCCCCTATATATATATATATATATATATATATATATATATATATATATATATATATATATATATGTATACTAACCTCTCAAAAAACAACTTAAACAAACTGGCTGTCTCCTACAACAATATTGATAGATTTGCAACAGGCTCTATATTCAGAAACCATCACTGTACTAATTATGAACAACTAGGATGGATAGAGTTGCCACATCTGCTTCTATTTAAACAATTAACAGTTGCCTACAAAATCCTGTATCAGCCTAATAACACACCAATTCTTACCAACCTTAACCTACAACAACCTTAAGACCCTATGCTCATCTAATAAAATATTAGTACAAATAGGCAAAACCTACAATAAGGCTGGTGACTCTTTGTTCTCTAATACCATGGGTAAAACCTGGAGCTATCTCCCCAGTGACCTAACCTCCCTTTCTTCACTAACACAATTTAAAATCAGGCTTAAAACCTACCTTAAATCCCCTTGGTTATGCCCCTGTGCAAATCCAGACTAACTATTCATGTTATTTATTACAAAGACACCTGTCTTACTAACTGTATATACTAATTGCCTATGAAAACCATACATATAACAGGCCTTAAAACTGAAGACTACCTACCATGTTAACAAAAGTTACATGCCATATGATTCTGCAATCAAATGTGTTTTGAAGTGAACATATTTCCTTATATTTTAATCTACTCACATCTGTAAAATCTATTATGTATAAAATAGCTTAATCTTGTATTGTACTTGTACCTGTGAAATATTGTTTTTTTATATATATATAATTTTTAACTGTGTTTTCAAGGAGCTTTTCTCCCCGGGCCTCTGCTTAAAATGGACATATATCCCGCTGGACTATCCCGGTCAACAAATGTAAAATAAATAAAATAAAATTACATTTTCATTGAATCCTAGATCCATGAATATTCTAGCCAACAAAACTAAAAGATTAAATAAATTTAACCATATTAATGACATTTTCTCACCACAGAAGAAGAAAATGGTCTCCGGTTTACATAATATACTAAACGAATTCAGAGAATTTTTTTCATAATCTTAATCAGTCTTCCGAATTATTAAATCCAAAAAAAGACATACGGACATTCATTAGTAAAAACTCAAAGAAAAAATTAACAGAAGAGCAAGCTGAAACACTTGATAGACAGATTACTCTCAAGGACATTCAACTGCAAATTAATGAACTTAAACAAAACAAAGCTCCGGGAAATTATGACATCATCCCAGAAATTTATAAAATTTTACCCAATAAAGCTATCACAGTTTTACATGCTTTTTTTAACATAGTACAAACTAAAAACTTCATCCCACCATCGTAGAAATATACTTTTATAACCCCTATTTTAAAACAGGACAAAGACCCCACTAAATGTAACTCATATAGACCTATATCCCTACTAAATATAGACTACAAAATATTTATGTCTATATATGCTAATAGACTCAAAAATTTTCTTCCTAATCTAGTGGAGGTGGATCAAACAGGCTTCATAATAAATAGAACCTCTTACGACAATATTAAGAGAATATTAACCTTAATCAAATCAGTAAAGATTTTAAAAACAAATTTAACTATAATTAGTTTAGATATAAATTGTGCCTTTGATACAATTGATTGGGATTATCTCCTCATTCTTTTGGGAGAACTTAATTTTTCTGAACATTTTGTAAACCTTATTGCTCAATTATATAATGGTTGTCATGCATACATCAAAATAGGTCCTAATATCTTTCAATCTATACCAATAGTAAAAGGCACTAAACAAGGTTGCCCGCTGTCCCCTCTTTTATTCACCTTAATCATGGAACCCTGGGCAAACTTGGTAAGGGATAACACTAATATAATAGGATATGAATTGGGTTTTAATGAAACATCAAAAATTCAGATGTGTGCAGACAACATTCTGATTACACTGGGTGGCAAAGACCCATCATTGTCAGAACTATTTAACAATATGGAGCTTCTTCAAAGGAACTCAGGCCTTAAATTTAATCACAATAAAACACAAATTATTTTAGTTGGTCAAAAGAAAATTTATATACAAGATAATTTTAAGAAATATATAGCACAATCTAAACAAATAACATATTTAGGCATAATTATTACTAGCAGCATAAAATATATTATAAAACTAAACTTTAATAAAAGTATTGCAAACACAGATTATTTAATAACTAGATTGTCTAAAAGAAAATTCTCCATGGATGAGAAATTATCAATTATAAAAATGGTATTACTCCCCAAAATCTTGTATATAATTCAATCCATCTCTATACCCCCAACATATTTAGTAATCAAAATTTTAACAGGATGATTAAAAAAATCCTTTGGCATCCAATTAAACCCAGAATTGCTCTATCAACCCATATGTATAGCTGGGATAATGTAGGTATAGCTTTACTAAACCTAGAACTTTATTCAATTTCTTCAGTAATCAAATCAATCACTCAGTTAACTGACAGTAAATATTCAGCAAAATTGAAAGATTTTTTTACTTTGTCTATCTCAATCTCCAAAAAAAAAATGATACTCATATGTTATACTTAATGAATAACACCTTTATTTGGAGACTAAAATAATATTTTTCTTTCCACTACAACCAAACATTTAAATCTAACTACATAAATCTAATTTTAAGGTAATTTAAAAATTTCAACCTTAGACATAAAAGATATGAAAGCTGGATATTTCTTACTTTCCCCATTGCCTATACACAAGGGATTATGTTTACAGTAGATTATCAGTAAATGTCACTATTTAAACAAAAGAGCCTCATAGCATGGCATCAATTGATGAACAACCACAAATTAAACGCTCTTAATACTATTATAGAAGAGAATAAGTCTGACTCAGTACTATGGCTAGACCTACAAGAAGCAAGGAAATACATCAAAGGTAAACTCAATATAATCCCTCCTTCAATTAAAACCTCAATTCCTAGTCTGATACAGTTTTTAACTCTTTAAACTCAACAGAACATTTCACCGAAAGTTAGTCTTTCACTCATATATAAAACAATAAAATCAGAGTTGGATATATATATACAGATAATTACTGGGATTTTTTTACCAACACTAATAATGCCCATCCTTCAGGTAAGGATAAATTAAATATTCCTCAATCTGCTGGTAAAACAACATCTTCACACAAATGGAAAATTTTCACCTGGAGATTTTTAAATAGATCATTCCTTACACCTCATAATATCAGCAAGATAACTAAAGATAGTGTTTTATGTTGGAGATGTAGGAATGAAATTAATGCAGACTGGATACATATATTTTATGAATGCTCACTTTTAAAGAAATTTTGGGAAGATGTTAATAACTTCTTACAAACAATCTTTACAGATAATTTTATTATTACTAAATCACTTGTTCTATTTAACACTCCAATCCCAAAATGTGTAAAACCCAGCAAATATTCAATCTTATGGTCTATATTATCCATCACCAGGAAAGAAGTCACAAAAAATTGGAAATCTTCACATAATCCATCTTTTCAAATTTTTAAAGATCTTCTCAAGGATGTTTCTAAACTCGAAATGTTGACAATTAGATCTAGATCCACAAAGAATACAACATATAAATATTGGAATGGTATATCTGAACTTTTAGAAAACCAATAACCTGAATATAAAATCAAATCCTATTTCTATTAGCCTAACAGTAATATTTCATTCTTGTACAATGAACATTTCTGTATATAGTTTATGGTATTATTGTTTATTATACCATTCTTTTTTATGTTTATCTAATGTATCAAAAATCTGTACAGTTATTTTTATAACTGTGTATATTTCAGTTTTGATTTCAATAAAAAAATGTTATTAAAAAAAATCTGTCACATATTCTGGATACTCTTTGAAAGTTTATTTGCCCTAATGTTAATATAAGGTCAGGCATTTTCTTACTGGCCACTTTATATGGACAATGGGTATACATTTGTGAGGATTATCTTGAAATACAATCCATCCTAGAATCCTATATTACATTATTGGTCTACAAGGATGAAATACTAACAATTGTGGTTCTTACCTTTACATATGCAGATATTTAGGAAACTCTCTAATGCATTTTCCATAGGTTCATAGGTGCATGGGTAGGTACTAGGCTATCAGCCCAAGGGCCTATGTAAGCCAAGCCAACAAGGTTCCCTGGCTTACGCCACCAAAGAAAGTTATTTTCCTGTGCCAATGTCAAGCAGAGACACAGAAGTGATCCCCGGGGTGTATTTCCTATTTCACATCTACTCATCAAGATTTGAAGACTGCTAATGAAGAACTTTGCTTGACATACATGGGTAGCCTATTCCAGAGTATGGGAAGTCTCTGGGACAGGAATCTATCACTTCAGCATGCCCTGTTTATTGTGGTAACAAGGTTTAGGTCCCTAGAGAGTGTAGCTCAGAGGGATTGGGATTTCTTTAGGTGTAGCATGTCCAACAGCTCTGGGTTTGACATAGCTTTATATGTTAGGCAGAGATCACCTTGGAGTAGGCGATATGCTACGGAGTAAAGCTGGAGTTTTTTGTGGCGGTCAGTGTAGGACATTTGTTTGAGGCCAGTAATCCTCTTTGTGAGGTACTTCTGTGGCCTTTCCAGCTGCTGCAGATATCTTGTGAGGTACATTCCAAAAGGGGAGTTGTACTCTATAATGGGTCTAATGAGTGTCAAGTAGAGGGGAACAATTACCCCTTTTTTCCTGGATGAGTACCCTTTTATGATGAGGTGTGCAATGTAGAAGGACTTCCTGACTACTGTGGTGATGTGACAATCAAAGGAAAGACTACTGTCCACCTGGGTCCCAAGGTCTCTTATCAAACATTTGGTGGTAAGTAGATTGCTGCCTATGTGGTAGTTCATGGGTACAGAGTTTTTACCAAAGGGGATGACACTGCACGTTTTGGCATTGAGCTTGAGGTCATGGCTCTGACACCAGGCATCTGTCTCAGTGAGGCCCTTCTGTAGGATGTCTACATCATTTGGGGACTTGACTATGGCTCCTAGTTAGCAGTCATCTGCGAACTTCATTAGCCAGAGGCCTTCTGTGTTAGCCTGTACTTCAGCGAAGTAGATACCAAACAGGAGAGGTTGCAGGATGAACCCTGTGGTACTCCACTTGTCACTGCATTGATGTCAGATTTGGAGTCTGCAACTTTTACAGTGTGGGTTCTTTCAGTGAGCCAGTTGGCAACCCATCTTGTGACGTTGGGATTTATACCTAGTTTAGTGAGTTTAGCTATAATTCCAGAATGGGGGATGGTGTCGAAAGCCTTGGCGAGGTCAAGATAGGCTGTGTGAACACCTTACCCTCATCTACAGCTTTGGTGACTGTCTCAAAGAAGTCGATCATATCCAGGAGGCATGATCTGCCTTTTACAAACCCGAACTGGGTGAGATCCAGAGTTTGTAGGTTACTAATGTTTATGAGTTCCATGATGATACATTCCATGGCCTTGCAGACCAGGCTTGCAGACCAGGCTAGTCAGGCTAATAGGTCGATAGTTCCCTGGATCAGTGGTGGCTCCCCCTTTGTGGAGTGGGATAACTGTTGCTGTGCTCCATTCAGTGGGCACAGAGCCTGATCCAAGGCTATTATTGAACATGGTGCTTAAGTGGGGAGCCAGTTCATTCTGAAGTTTGTGTAAAACGCAGCCTGGGATGTTTTTGGCTTTAGAGAGTGCAGCTTTTACCTGCATAGTTGTGATTACAGGGACTCTGCATTCTTCCTGTATACATATGGACCCTTTAGGGGGTGGGGGGGTAAAGTTAGCACTGAACCTATCTGCCAGGATGTTGGCAATATCAGCTGATATTCTGTAATTTTCTTGCCGTTGTGCTGTAACACAGAGCAGATCTGGGTGTTGCCATCGAGATTCATGACATAGCTATAGAATGCTTGGTGGTTGTCCTTAGAATTAGTGGCAATTTTGTTTTCATAGCTAGCTTTGGAGGATTTTGTCAGGGATCTCATCTTCTTACTGAGGCTGACCAGGGAGCTCCTCCACTCATGGTATTTTACTCTCTTTTGCAACAGTTTCTTCCTTCTGTTGTACAGTTTTTTTATTGCAGGGGACCACGAGTTTGGCTTCCTTTTTTCGAGGATAGTGTCTTGGTTCTGTTTGGGATAGCACAATCCATGCATTTGTGTAAGTGCTTATAGAGTGCATTTGTGTAGGATTCAGCAGTTGTAACTGTATTGTCCATCTGCATGGGTGTCATGAAGTTCACCACTTCTGTCTTAAGAAGCATGAAGTTGGATTTGGAGAAATGTTTTACCATGGTGTCCTTAATGGGGGGGGGGGGGTGGATATCAAGGGTGATTAGCTTATGGTCGGATCAGACCAACAAGGATTTGACTTCAGGTGTGGAACACCGGCCACTCATGTTGGTAATGACTAGGTGTAGGATATTGTTGCCCCTGGTGGGGGTGTGGATAAGTTGATTCAGGGCATTGGAGTTTATGAAGTCCAGAAAGCATTGAGCTAAGGAGTTGGTACATGAGTAGATTTCCCAGTTAATGGTGGGGTAGTTGAAGTCACCCATTATTAGTGTATTTAGTTGAACCCTAATATTTTCCAGTACATCAAGAAAAGAGGAGTGGGAACCCTGGGGCATGGTGGGGGATCTGTAGCAAGCTCCAATTTGGATTTCAGTTTTGCCCAGAGTTAGTTGCACTTGGATAACCTCGGATGCATTATGCTGAGCAACTAGCCTGGAGGTGTGGATATCCTTAATGAATATGGACACACCTCAGCCTTTAGTGTTAAGGTCCAGGTTACATGGCCAAAAAGTGTGGTATGAGTTATATCCTGGGAGTGCAGGGGTATTCTCTGGATCCTTGAACAAGGTCTCAGTCACTGCATAGATATCAATGTTCTCCATTTTAAGGAGTGCCTCGAGTGAGTGCATTTTAAGATTTAGACTTCTAGCATTGAGTAGAATTACCTTCAGTTTTTGCTTGTCTGTTCCTGTTATGGTGATGAATTTGTTATTTGAACCTTGCCTAAAAAAGACACTATAGGGGCAGCAAGAGCCTTAGCCAGTATCCAGAATCCCTGGGGCGACAGGTTCAGGCCATCTGTGGCAAAGCATCGTGGTCTTTTGACCATGTCATCCCAAGCAGACTGATACTGAATCCCCTTAGAATGACACCAGAAGCTTAGCCAATTGTTGAAGTAAATAATTTTGTCCTTGTACTGCATTATCATTCTGGGTGATGGCAGAATGCTACTCAGGGCTAGGGTCATACCTGCCTGGGCTACAAGATCGGAGAGCTCTTCCATGTCTCTTTTCATGTAGTCCAGGGAGGTACGTCTCATGTCAGTCACACCAACATGGACAATGACAGAGTCATATTTGTACTTGCTGTGGAGTGACCTGAGTGCGTGGGTTATGTGGTGGATCCTGGCACCCGATAGGCAGCTGACAGTCACCTTCTCTTTGTTTAGCCTGGTGAGTGAGACACCAGTGTGCCTGACTATAGAGTCACCTATGAGTAGTGTGTTGGGTATGTTGTTTTGCCTTATTGGCTATGGTTGAGTGGCACACTGAGTCTGTGGGCTATGTGTCATTTGGGTTGTGTTGGAGGATGGAGGTTGCTTGCGTTTCTGCTTTGGAGGTCTCTGTTGCTTAGACAGATTGTTATTGAGAGCCTCTGAAAATGTTTTTGTGTTAATATGTGTGGATTTTGGTGGTGTAGATTTAGTGAGACTATGTGATGAGTGTGGTGTGGTGCAAATGTTTACCTTCTCCTCATGATTGTCAAGTTCAGTCTTGGTTGGAGAGAGCTTTACCTCCAGTTTGGCTAGATAAGTGCATCTCTCACAGGTTCTAGTGTTGGGTGGTAGGAGGAGAGGGTTGTCTGTGTACATGAGGCAATTTCTACATTGACTCAAGATGCCCAGATTCATCAGATAGACAGGAGAGAACAATGGGAGCGACTCTTGGACATGCCTGAATAAAAAAACTATTTTCCTCTAGGTAAGTGAAGAAAGTGAGTACAAGAGCTGGTTTTTCTCTAAGCAAATGAGAAAAGTAAGTACAAAAACTGTTTTCCTCTAGGTAATGAGGAAGGTTAAGAGCTATAGTAATTAGTAGCTTATTTAGTGCTTACAAGTTCTGAACAAGTGTTGAGCATGAATAAGCAAATTTAAGTGCTAAAACTAAGAGTCTGTATCTGCACTAGGCGAGTTACAGGACAGAATCAGTGCAAATGCAGTCTTTCAAATTGGAAAGTTGAGAGAGATGGAAGAGATTGCCCAAATGGCCAATAACTACAATTTCTGGGCCAGAACCACTCCTTATGTGGTAGACAGGTTACCTAGTGCTTACTACTCCCACTGATAAGCTAGAAGGCTTCCCTCCAACACAGAAAGACTTGGGGAGCTCAGAAGCTTACATACAGTCCTGGATACAGCAAATCTGTATCTGGAACACTAGTTACAAGAAAGGTAGGAAACAGGCTTACAATTTTTTTTTTGTAATGTATTTTTTTATTTTGTATTTATTATTTTTTATCAGTGTTTTGTTGACCAAATTAGTCCCACTAGACTTACGGCCTGTTTTCAGGGAATACCCAAAACATTCCTACTAAATAAGGAAAAGTTGTTGAGGACACTGGGAAAATTCCCCTAGTCTATCAGAGGAGGTGCTGCTCAGTGCTTTGTGACGAGGGAATGAAGGGGTATGATCTGAATGTTGGCATAGCACTGTAATTTTGATAGCACTGGGGAAACTGCATGTAAGGGTGACATATATGAGGATATAGCAACTAACGAAGCGGAAGTCAGCAGCAGCAATGATAACAAAAACGTATTTTGCCCATTGCATGTTATTTCATGAAAGATCCTTCCCATCAATGTTCATTAAATCTAGAGCAGTCTGCCTCTTATGATTAGAGAAGAAATACTTGCATACTACCTTAAGCTTAGCTTAAACTGTGCTGGTGGGAATTCAGAAAATACTGCAATTTACATATACCACTTTACTCTGTAAATTGGTAGAGGTGGCAGGACAGTTCAGTTATAGATAGCTAATTGTTAATACTACTCTATAAAGGAACTCAGCATATAAGAGGGCAATGCAGTAAGTACCTCATTTGTAAATTTCTGCCTCACATTTTCTGGGTTTGGGGTTCATTCCTTATCTCTAGACATTAATCTCTGCTGAGTTTGCATGTAACGCACATGTCTGAGGGTTTTAAGTGGGCACACAAGATTCCTCTCATATCACAAAAACATGTTGATTGATTTTCTGTACTAAAACTTGTCCATATGAATAGTAGTCTCCACTTTTCACTTCTGGATATTACTGAAAACAGCTTAAGAAGCAGCCCAGTAATCAAATAGCAAATAAATAATATCTAGCCTAATTTGAGCTATAAATAAGATAAAGCATATTGGAAAGCAAATCATCATGCATCCATGTTATAAGGACTAGTGTTTGCAACTCATATTTTGAGAAGCTATGTAGTGCCATTGTTGTTTATATCAAAATAAAATGTTTGCACATATTCCAAAGCATTTTAGTTAATGAAATCAGAGATTTCTTTGTTTTCTTTTTAATTATTTACCACATCAAAATAGTTATGTAACTATTTAAACTAGGCATCTTATCTTCTTTTTCCAGGCAGGTTCTGCTCTGCACCTCTTTTATGAGACATGAAGTCAGATGTGTCTGCATCTCTTGACTTTGTTTTTAGTTCTCACAGTTCCATTTTCTAGCAACATGACTGGTTAGGGCATTTCTGGTTACTTATCTTCTAGGAGGTTTGACTTAGATATATCTATTTTATAGATGTGTCAGTAGTTTTTTTTTCCTAAAAAGTTTTCAAGATTTTCAGTCTTGTGTTATCATTTTGAAATCTGTTTTAATCTTCACCTATTCATAACTTTTCACTACACTAAAGCCAACAATCAGCTCATTTTATATTTTTTGTTGATCAACATCCTGATTACTATAAACATGCATGCTATTTGCTTTATCACATGTTAGGGAAATGGTCATTCTTACCCCAGATTTTTTAATGATTGATTATATGCAAGATACTTTTTTTTCTCATACTTATAACCATTCATACTACTTAATATCTAGTTTGTGTCACAGATTCTCACATGGCTGTTCTTTTTTATATCTTTTTGTATTGCAAAGTATTCTAACATTATTTGTTATGGTGGCAGCATTACTTTGCTCACATTTAATTTACACACATCTATTTTTTGGCTAATTCCTGTAAATGGGTAGTAGAAATACCACCTGATCTGCACAAATTCATAAATTTGAATAAGGTTAAGTTGTTTTTGCTTAAAAGCCTTTCCCATCTATGTTAGTTGGTTTTATTTTAATATGATGTGTATAAAGATTCCAGTAAAAAACAGCAAAGAACCATGTTGGAAAAACAAATAAAACCAAAACCAACAAGTAACAGGTAAGATAGAAAACATTCTTAGTGCTTTAATCCAGGCTCCCAATAAGACTTCATCAGAATGAGTACATGCAATGTGTAAAGTTTTCTTTTTAAGTTTAAAAAGAATCGTGTGATCAATGACACATCTTCAGATGAATAATTTAGAAGCAATAATTCACAATTTTCTGCTCTTATCTGAAATCACTCTAAATCAAAATCTTTTCATTTTACCACAGTAAAATTCCTGCATTAACTTTCATTTGCTAATTCATTCCCCAGTATTACCCCACTTTTATTTTTTGTTTACATTTCCTAAAATGAAAAAAGGTAAATTTATTAAAATCCTAATAAAATGGTGAGTATTTATATGTGTTGTTTTCATCATGTTTCAACATAGCATAGCAATGCTCATAAAAGAAAAGAAAGTTGCAAAAATATGGAAGGGAATATAAAGAAGGGAGAATATGTTCAGAACAAACATTGCTTGGCATTTGTTTACAATAATATGGCTAGGATTTCAGATCAGAGAAGCAATGGTAATGCAGGTATGTCAGTTATTTTTTCCAGTCAGGAAACCAGTGATAATGTATGTATGTCAGTTAATTTTTTGCCCTACCCGCCTTTGAAAGATCTGAAATATTAGCTAATAGGCAACAAATACAGGAGCTATCTTCAGAAAATGTAGCCAATCAGCATCAATGTCAGGGCTCATTGTCATCACATGGTAGCATCATTAGATTCATTTGATGATGTCATTGGCCATGTGATTGTTTTTAAGGTATAAAAGCATGTTACATGTTGCATGTTTTCAGTCTGATAAAGTCCCATTTGGAGTTTGGTAAAAGTATTAAATAAAGCTTTTTAAAGTATTTGGGTAGTGTGATGATTTTGGTTTTAAAATGTACTTTCTGCAGGAGCTTATGTTCATGTAAACCATAAGTGTCTAATAAATACCAAATACTTTCTATGCTGATAATGGTTGATTTGTTTATTTATTTGCTTGTTTGTTTGTTTATGTAGGCTTCATTAAATGGGGTTCTTTCCTCTTTTCTCCCACAGTACTCCTGTTTGAATAGCAACACATTAATTAACTCTGTAACCTCTTTCCTTGCAACATTCAGGAGTGTTTTGCACTGTTTGCTAATCAACTCTCAATAAGGAAGGAATAAACATTTGGGAATCTAGACATTCAGTTTTTAGCCCACTCAACATTAAGCATAAGTGATAAAACTGGTGAACCAAAAGTAAAACCACCATCAGCTTTATTAGGACAAACAACAATTGCAAAACACAACTGACTTAGCGCTTTCACCAAACTAGGGCATCATCAGAGTCAGTTAGTAAATTTTTAAACAGTCCTTAATAAGTAAAATTCAAACAACTTTACAGCCAATAAGCATCCAAAAGCAATGAAATTGCTGTAATGGTCTCTGAAATTAACTCTTAGTGGTGCAGTACATTTCAATAATCAGAAAAAACATTTTTACTGCTCATTCAATCCACAATATTTACTGATACCATATCTCAAAACATTTGCCCTGAATATTCCACCTATATTTATCTTTTCAGAGAAAAACCCAATTATATCAAATACTTAAAGCTTTATTTTTAACATACATGCCAAGGATAAAGTGGCAATGATGCCAGGTCTTGTACTGGCATCTAGTCAAATTTGCCATTGGCATTCTTTAACTTCAAGTATATTTTTATAGTCTCCCCCAAAATCTTTTGTATAAATTCTATCAATGACAAAAAATATGATTTTTTTTTTAAAATTCAAACAGTCCTTACTATGCATGTACAAGGAATTAGTTAACTTTTGATTTTTTATGTCCCTGCTGTGTTCCAGTATTCTTTCTTTTAGTCTCCTTGTGGTCATGCCAACATAAAACGCTGGGCATGATAAACAAGTGACCACATATATAACCATATTTGTGTTACAATTACAGTAACCTGGACACACCAGGGTCCTTTTGTAGTTACCAACTTGTACATATGGACCATCGTTGATACGTTTACATGCCTTACATTTTCCACATTTTGCCATCCTTGCAGGTCTTTGACCAACAGGTTTAGGAATTCTTTCTAAGAGTTCCTTAATATTTGCACCCCTACTATTTATAAATTTGGGACCATCTCCTATAACATTTATCATGTCTGCAGGAAATATGTTGTACCATCCCATTTCAATAACTTCCTTCACCTTAACAGACATAGTGTTGTACTGCAAAACTATCTCTGTCTGGATTTCAGTATGTTTGTGGTGTATTCCTTCAACCTTTTCTGTATCTCTTTTTTTGTCAATTAAAATAGGTTTAAAGTCTGTTTCCCTTCTTTGGATAATGTCATTCTTAGTCAATGTTAATAAGTCCATAGGATAACCTCTTTCCGTAAATAAGTCAATTAATATACCAAGTTCTTGTAAAAATGTGGTGTCTTCACTTACTATATGGGATGACCTAATCATCTGACCCTTTATTATGTTTTTCTTAATGTAATGAGGGTGGCAACTATCATAGTGTAGGAAGGTGTTACTGTATGTCTTTTTCCTGAATAAACTTGATTCTATTTTCCCATTACTTGTATATAAATGCAAATCCAGAAAATCTATCGAACTCTTACCAACCTTACTGGTAAACCTCAGAAAAGTTGTAGTTTGATTTAAATAAGCTATGTAATCATCCAGCTCATCTCGAGAACCCTTCTAAAGAAATAATATGTCATCCAAAAATCTTAAATAAATAATCATTTTGGATGCATAAATAGATGACAAAACATATTGGTCCTCCCATTCAGCTAATACCAAGTTGGCAAATATGGGAGCACATTTAGCTCCCATCGCCACTCCCGTACATTGTTTATAGTATTCACCCTCAAAGTGAATGCAGTTATTTTCCAGAACAATTTGCATTAAGTCTACCAGTAAACTTCCTTTAACTTGATGAATACAACTGCGCTTTCCCAAACTTTTCTAAAAAGATAAATATAGATGGAATATTCAGGGCAAATGTTTTGAGATATGGTATCAGTAAATATTGTAGATTGAATGAGCAGTAAAAAAGTTTTTTCTGATTATTGAAAATGTGCTGCAGAGTTAAGAGTTAATTTCAGAGACCATTACAGCAATTTCATTGCTTTTGGATGCTTATTGACTGTAAAGTTGTTTGAATTTTACTTATTAAGGACTGTTTAAAATTTTACTAACTGACTCTGAGGATGCCCTAGTTGGGTAAAAGCACTAAGTCAGTCGTGTTTTGCAATTGTTGTTTGTCCTAATAAAACTGATGGTGGTTTTACGTTTGGTTCACCAGTTTTATCTATTTACTAGTATACTCCTCAACTTTGGACTATTAAGCATAAGAGAGTCTGGCATAATGTTTAAGGTATTCAACTCATATGCATGAGATACAGGGTTTGATTCTGACCTAGGGTTATTGGCTCGGTTTAACATTTCCCTGTAAGGCAGTTTGCCTAGTATTCACCTATGAATTTAAATGATTGTGACCCAGCAATTTTTTATGAGAACATATTTCTTTACTTTCAAACAAACATTTTAAAGTAGATTTCTGTCTTTAATTTTAAAGATATACTTTTTTACTGTCAGGTTCATAGAAGGTTACTAGGCTAGTGGCCTTAGAGCCTTTACAAGCCTAGCCATGAAAATCCCAAGTATCTCCATTTGTTCTTTTTTTGGTAGTTTTCAGAACAAATTTATGAACAGAGCAGGTCTGTGATCAACACTGGCTACCCCTGTCCATGATGAACATGGGAACCACCCCAGGGGCAAATTTGCAGTCTCCCATCCAATTATCTAGGCTGCATTTAAATAAGGTCAGTAAGGAGCTCTGTTTTACATGAATAGAAATATATTCCAGAGAAGCAGCAGTCTCTGGGAGAGATATGTTTCTCCACCATGATCTGTTAATGTCACAAGCTAGGTTGAGATCCCTAGAGTGAGTGACTCTTAAGCCATTTGACTTGCAGATGTGCAGTATTTCCATTAGGGCAGGGTTGGAGATTGCCCTATAGGCCAGGCACAAGTCAACTCTCAGCAGCCTGTAAGATACAGAGTAAAGTGGCAGGGCTTTCAGCCTGTCCACATATGTCATGGTTGGGAGTCCCTGTATTTTCTTAGTGAAAAACCTCTGAGGTCTCTCCAGATGCTGCAGGTGTCTGGTGAGGTACATGCAAAAGGGAACAATCTACTCTTTTAGTGGTCAGTTGAGGGATGAGTACAATGGAGTTATAACTTTCCTTGACCTGGATGCTATGCCCTTGCTTATGAGGTGCACTATGTAGAAGGTTTTTCTTGCCACTGTAGAAACTTTGTGGTCAAAGTTCAGATTGCTATCAACCTGTGTTCCCAAGTCTTGCACAATGTTATCATTTTTAGGGTATTCCATTTTGATAAAGGGAATAATAATGCATTTCTTTTTGCATTTAGTTTTAGACCATGGCTTTGACACCAGTCATTTGTTTGTGTTAAGCCTTCTTGTAATATGCTGACTTTGTTGAGGGACTCAATGATTACTCCCAGTTTGCAATCATCAGTGAACTTGGTGTGAGGCTAATGCCATCTACTTTGGCCTGGACTTCTGAGAAGTAGATAACAAACAGTAATGGCCCAGCACAGACCATGGTGGTGCTCCAATGGGGATGGGTCTACTGGTGTAGGTGGTGTTTCCAATTTTGACAGAGTGTGTTCTGTTGGTGAGACAATTGGCTACCCATCTAGTAATGTAAGTCTTAATTCCTATCTGGGAGAGTTTATTAATGATGCTAGAGTGGGGAATTGTGTTGAAAGTTTGACAAGGTTGAGGTAGGCTGTGTGCACTGTGTTACATTCGTCCATAACTCTGGTGACATTCTCAAAGAAATCTACCAAGTTTAATAAGCAGGATCTACCCTTAGCGATGCCAAACTGGGATGAGTCCAGCATTTGGAGGTTGCCTATGTCCTTTTGATAAGGTCCATGATAATTCTTTCCATGGCCTTGCAGATGAGGCTTGTTAGACTTATGGGTCTGTTGTTCCCAGGGTCAGTTGATGGTCACCCTTTGTGCAGGGGGATTACTGTTGCTCTTTTCCATTCTGCAGGAACATAGACAGTTCTGAAGCTGTGATTAAAGAGAACACCCAGGGGGTCCTGTAGGTCTTGCTTTAGATTGTTTAGTAAACAACCTGGGATATTATCTTGTCCCTTTGAGGCCATGTTTTTGGCCTTGGCGATTGCAGAGATGACTGTTCTTTAGAGATGCTGGGCAGAGAGCTGGTGTTACGTATGTTTTGGAGTATGCTAGGCGGGGATAGGGGGTGAAATTTGCCCTGAATCTGTCAGCTAACAGATTTCAATATCTTTTGGTGTAGTATGAGTGATCCCATCCATAACATTCCCTTTTAGACTTTGGATGTAGTTAAGGGATGATTATCCTTAGCTAGGGAAGTGATTCTGCTTTTGTAATTTGCTTTAGAAGACTTTACAAGATTTCTGATTTTCCTGTTTAAGCTTAGGAGGGAACTCTTCCAATGCAGAATGATATCTCTCTTGCTTTTTGACAACAGTTTCTTCCTCTTGTTATATAATCTGTTTATACTTGAAGTCCACCATGGTGACTTGTTTTTACTGGAAGACCTGGTTTTGATATGGTCAGGTACACCAGAGTTTATGCAGTCATGTGTTTGTACAGGGCATTTGCATATACTTCTGCATAGTGATTATTGGTGTCTACGACTGTGGGTGGTATGGAGCTTTTTATACCATAACTTTGTGTGCTGTAGTTAGCTTTGGTAAAGTTTTTTATAATTTTTGTTCCTGTGATGGTGTCAGTACCAGTAGTTACTTCAAATGAGACTGATTTGTGGTCTGAAATAACCTGGGATGGCATCACGCATGGAGAATTACAGTGACCTCCCCATGTTGGTGAGTACTATGTCCAGAGCATTTGAGCCCCTAGTGGGGGTGCAGACTATCTGTTCCAAAGCATTTGTGTTAAGAAAGTCCATGAAACTCTAGGTGAGCAAGTTTTGGCTCATATATGTCCCCCAGTCTACAGAAGGATAGTTGAAATCTCACAAAAGTGAGTGCATTAACCATATCGGCTAGACCTCTACAAATGCATGTTAAGTCATGTTTTTTGCCATGTTGATCAAAATTTACTCCTTTTTTTTTACCCAAGCTGTAATCAGGAAATATGCAATATTTTAATGAAATGAAAAGAACAGTAGAAGCTCAGATTTTATAGTCACAGACTGAATGGGAAAACAGCAGTAAAGAGAAAGGAAAAATCAGGAAAGAACAAAAGGAGAAATGTAATGGGACATGCAAAGAGATTGACATCTCTTGGATTTCACCTAAGCAAGAACTGAGAAAGAAAGTCTTTGTTGCATACAAGTGCTTTTGATTAACATGATATTAACATCATAGATTTACATACTCCATCACACATTCATAGATCTTGATTTGATCTTAATGAAACACTTGAGAAAAGCATGCTTAGTACAGTAGTACAGTAAGAAATAAGACAATGTAGATCCCCTTAGTTGTTTAATTGCATTTGAAGCAGAAGATCCAACAATGAACTACAGTAGAGAATGAGAAAGCAAAACAAATGAACAAAGAAATGAAGACATATATATATATATATATATATATATATATATATATATAATACAGACACACAAACACACACACCCACAAACACACACACACACACACACACACACACACACACACACACACACACACACACATGCACGCACGCACACACACACACACACACACACACACACACACACACACACACACACACACACACACACGCACATATATATCTTGGGACAAAGACAAAGAAATGTGGGGGAAAGAAAAGAATCAAAGAAATTACAGACTTGCACTACACTGGGTGGACAGGAATGTAAACACATACTATGAATGACAGTATGTACGTTTATTTAGTATCCACATGGAAGAATGAAATGCATATGACTTTCAATGTCACAAAAACCCTGATTTCAAGACCTAGGCAGAAAGTAATGTACAGTCCCTATATAGTCTAGTAAAAGAAAATAAAAATGATCATAAAATAAACACATTTTAAATTGAAAATGGGTAATTATACAGGAGAGAGGAAGTTTAGAGCTCTGAGATGAACCACATCAAAATGATGATTGGTGAATGCATTGTTTCAAATAATTATTTTCATTCTTTTTCTTGGTATATGCTCTTACATGCATACTTTTTTTTTATTCTGTTGCATATATTTAAATTAATAAAAATGGCAATTTAAAAAATAAAGTACCATATGCAAATGTAAACGATGTAGAATAAAAATTTCAAGAACCACTATTTTACTCTCAACCCATCCATAAATAACATGGCCCCTACTGTTTGACTGTTAAATAATGTTATTGAAATTACCGAAGCTGATTAATTAGAGCAATACATTATATAGGTGTTCAAATAAAATTTTACACAACACAATTTTGTTAGATGTCGAGTTAAGTATTAAAGGACAGGCAGCCTTTCAGCTCACAAAAGGATTCAGCAACTGAAACTAACTGTATAAAATGTTTAATGAAATGCAACTCATTGCTGAATTTTGGTTTACATAGTCCATTAATTTCACTCTATAGGTTATTTTAGTTTATTGCACTTTATATCTACTTGTCTGTGACAAAATGTTTGGTAACAGCATTCAGCAAAGTCAGTTCACCCACAAGAAAATGAAGGTAATGTGTTGCTTTCGGCATGTCATACTTTCTTGCCTAAGTCAACTAATTTTGAATGTAAAAAATAACAGAATTATTTAACAGCTAATCATCATTTTCATATTCACTGATTACAACTTTAAGTTCGGCATACTAGGAATTCAGCTGTGAAAGTTTCTGATGATTTATAAATAAAACATTTCATTAACACCCTCCTACTCTGGGAATGTTGCTGACATATATTTAGATATAAATGATTTGCAGACTCACAGACTTCATAAATCCCCTGGGTTGAAGCTTTAAATACATAGATGCTTAATTACACATAAACCAGCTTGACAGACTTCTGCATAAGACTAGCACATTACAAAAATACTTAAAAATGCATATGCTGGTATTGTTAGCTGTGGTAGGAGCTCTATAATTTTCAAAACCATCCTGTTATACTTCAGATGCAAAGCAATCATGCTTGCTTCCCTAGTCTGCAACAAAGAAATAAGAAATATAAAATATATTATACCATCTGTTAAAAATGCAAATTCTAAATAACATTGCATGCATTAATGATGAAATACATTGATTTTGCATGAATATTTTTTAGTGCTTAGGGAGCAGTACTCAGGTAGTAAGAAATAGCCTGGTAAATATTCTGTTGTCTATCTTGGATGGATTAGTACCTACCTATGAACCTATAACTTTCTTGGGTGGCGAAAGCCAGGGAACTTTTTGGCTAGGCTTATATAGGCTCTAGGGCCAATAGCCTAGTACCTACCTATGAACGTATGAACCTATGAACACTCAAAGGGCAGTTTATTACTTGGGTGACTTCCTCTTAGTAGATGAGGGGTGTGAGGAAGTTCTGGTAGGCGTGCAGGAGTTTGTAGGGATGCGTGAAGAACTGGGGCTCATGTTGGTTAGGCAGAAACTGGAAGGTCCAGCAAAAGCATTCAATTTTCTGGATTTGTTGGTGGATGCGGAATGTGGATTGTTTTGTCTACCAAAGGATAAGACAACCCATTTGAAGGAAAAGATATCCTGGGTGAAGGCTAGGGATAAAGTGCAGGTTAAGGATGTCATGGAGTTTTTAGGGCTTTTGAATTTTGCATGCCGGGCTGTTCACTTGGGTTGTACTTTCTGTAGGCCTGTGGCTTTTCTGCTGAAAGGGGGGTAAGCAAACATCGTTGGGTAAGACTCGATAAGTTGACACAGAATGATTTAACTCTTTGGTTGTCCTTTTAGAGAGGTTTAATGGAGTTTTCTTTTGGCAGTCAGATTGGGTTGGTCAATGGGATTTCCACTTATTTAAAGATGCAGCAGGGGGTTATGATATTGGGACATTTTTGGGGGTGTGTGTTTTGGGGCTCTGTGGCCGGCTGAGTGGAAGGAGCACTGGAAGAAGAATGTTGCCTTCTTAGAGTTAATGCCAATTTGGGCTGCATCCATGCTTGGAAGGAGTGGTTCAAGGAAAAAGAGGGTTGTATTTAATTTGGACAATATTGCAGTGGCTCGGGTTTTTCTGGTTAAGATGGCTAAGTCTGAATGGTTACTGTTAGTTATACATTTGTCGGTTTTACAGAATTTTGATTCATTTTTCTTTTACAGGTGTGCATGTGGCAGGTACTAGGAATGGGATTGCTGACAGTTTATCTAGCCTTCAGTTTTCCACATTTTGACAGTTAGCTCCAATGGCATTGGAGGAGCCAGAGGCAATTCCAGATGAGGTGTGGAGTCTTGGGTTGAAGTGATCAGGTTGCTGGTGGAATAGTCCTGGGCAGGGTCAACCAGGAGGGCATATGGTAGGGCAATGTGTGATTTTGATGCATTTATTTTACAGCTACCTGAAGATGAGGGAGTCTGGTTGGAAGAACTGTTATTGTAATATTTGGCCAGGACTCATGTACATGGTAAGGCAGTGCAGTCAGTTAAGGTAGACTTGGCCACAATCAGTATATTTTCTTGGGTGGCAGGATTGCATGATTTCACTAAATCCTGGACAGCGGGGCATATGTTGAAAGGATGAGGTGGAGTGGATGGATTGAATTGGGATAAGGACTGGCTGGTGACAAGGCAAGTTTTGCAAGTTTTATTATGGGGCCTAGAGCTGGTGAGTTGGAAATCAGTTCATTATATTTTTTGGGTGACATTGAGCTTATGGATATATTTTATGCTTTTAGAGTGTCTGAGTTGTTGGGGTCATTGGTCTGTGGGGATATCATGATACTGCCTCGGGAGGTTCACATTTGGTTGCAGAAAGCTATGACAGATCAAGTTGGGAGGGACATGCAAATAGTTCTGGGAAAAGTTAGATGTGAATGGATGTATCCAGTGGTTTGGACTAGGAAATTGATTAGTGTCAAATAATGGGAGTTCACACTATTTAGTCTTTCAATCAAGGAGGTAAGGTGATAACAGGTGGTCAGTTTATATACGTAATGAGAAGGGTGCTCCACTGTATGGATTTTGTGGGTGAGAGGTTTTCCACCCATTCATTTCACATGGATAGAGCTCTGGATTTAGAGAAGGAAGGTAGTTCGGTTGAAGTCATTAGGAGGGTGGGGTGCTGGTCTTCAAATGCCTTTTTGTCTTATATTAGATAGTGAATAATGAGATAATGAGATTAGTCATTAATAGCTTTTTTTTTTTTTTTTTTTTTTTGTTTAGGTAACAAGATTGTCATCCTAGGCCACTCATATGTTTATTTTGTGGCAAAAAGGGCTGCAGTTAGGATTAATGGTTCAGATTTGGGTTTGCATCCGTTCAGGTGGAGAATCAGATGACACAGCATTAGAGGCTTTCCGTGGAATTGGCTTATGCAGGAATTTGCAGGTATACAATCATGGATGGGGCTTCTTCAAATCTTTGTGGTACATTTGGTAGGTAACAATTTGGGTTTAATTCTGAAGAAGCAATTGATGTACCAGATAACAGAGGACTTGGTTGCTTTAATGAAGCTGTATCCTGGTATGTGTATTGCATGTTCTGATGTAATGTCCCTTTTGATTTGGAGGCATGCTTCCCTAATCTGCAACAAAGAAATAAGAAATATAAAATATACTGTATCAACTGTCAAAAATGCTAATTCTAAATAACATTTCATGCATTAATGATGAAATACATTGATTTTGCATGAGTATTTTTTAGTGCTTAGGGAGCAGTACTGAGGTAGTAAGAAATAGTATGGTAACTATTCTGTTGTTTGTCTTTCCTGAACTACTATCAAATTTTCTTCCTATCCTACATCACACCTCTTTCTTCTTATAGAACCCTCATTATACTTCTCCCCTATATGTGGCAGAATCTTTTGCTCTCCCTAATATCTTGTACTTGCTAACCTGCATCATTTTTACTTACAAAGTCAGTATGTTCTTTTCCGCAACCTCTGTGCCTACATTTCAAGTCAAAACTAAACTGATTTTTATGACAAATACTGTTACAATATACCACAAACTGTAATTTAATTATATGTAAAACACATTAGATCTAATATATTTACGTTTTTTGCAATACTGTATAACACATTTGTCTGTTTCCATTCTGGTACATAAACATTAATTTATTTTATAATTTTAGAATTGTATAATCACTGAATTGACTATACTTGTACTATATGGAGCTTTTCTCCCTTTGCCTCCATTGAAAATGGATTCCTGACCCTGTCAGACATTCCCAGTCACCAAATGTCAATAAATAATAAACAAATAAATACATCAACGTATTTATTATATTTACTGATATATTTACTTTTACATGTCACATATAGAACACATCAAAATATTTCACTTAAATTTTAGATTAAATAAAGAATACAAGTAGCATAAAAATTAAGTTAATGTGACTGCAATTCGAAGTAAATATTCCTAAATTAACATTTTTCTTTCCTTTTCTTAGTGTCCACATTCATTACTACTGTTACACATTGAGGTTTCCAAAGCTGTCTGCACATTTTCTTTGATTATTCTCTCTGAAGCAGAAATAATTGATAGAAAAAGTGTAACAACTGTAATAAAAGGAAACACTTTGGACAAAGACCAACACTATAAAGGTCAACTATAATATTTTTAGAATGTTTCAAAAGGCATGTCTGTAAAAGTTTAAGAAAATGTTTTTATTATAGTAATAATACTATTGTTTAATATCACAGCACATGAGATTAATCCTTGTATCATTCTTGATAAATATTTTATAAATCCTTTGCATCAGCAGTCTAACAATGCAAATGCTATGTTTTATGATGATAACCATTCTTTTCCCAGATACTGAGTTTTGCATGTAAACTGCAAACACTGATTATACAAGTCACTTAGTGCACCACAGGTGTAGGCTACTAGTGACTAGCTGGTTGTCTTAGAAACAAATGCTACAGCATTGGTAAATCCTTCCTAGTGACGGAAACTTTGGATGGATATTTCTATACCTGATGCCACACCAAAAGGGCATATTCATCATCATCTTAAATAAGATGGTCAAATACAATCCATCTGTAGAACAGTTTTCACAAAACCAGTCAGCTATCTAGCCTCCTCTAAGTCAAAGCAACAATAACATTCATAGACCTGTAGGTACACCTGTCAAACTTATGGCCTACTGTAATCAAAATGCTTGATTGCTGTAACCCTTTGCTAACCCTTTGTTAACACACACACACACACACACACACACACACACGCACACACACACACACACACCTAGATAGATATGGTTAAATGTATTATATATATATATATATATATATATATATATATATATATATATATATATATATATATAAATATATATATATATATATATATATATATATATATATATATATATATATATATATATATCTATATATCTATGTATATGTATCTTTATATATATATCTCTATATATATATATATATATTTATATATATATATATATATATATATACATATATATATATATATATATATATATATATATATATATATATATATATGGATCTAGGACTATTGAACAAAAGTTCAATAGTCCGAATCCACATTCACCAAACACACTTTAGCGAAAGTGCTTTTAACTGAAAAATCACTTTTGCTAAAGTCCTCAAAAAAAAAGAAAACACATAACTAATGTTTATGCAAGGGGGCAAGCCCCCTCCACCTCCCATGAGGGGGGCTGCAACCCCCACCCCCTACTTTTATATTCTCACTCCGAGATCGCACTAACGTGGGGAAAAGGGAATATTCCCTCATCCCCACTGTACTATGATCTCAGCAACAGCCATTCCCCCCTGATTTTCCCTGTATCTTAGCATGCTTTTACGAAGTGCTTTTTCAGTGAAAATCACTTTCACGAAAGTATGATTGGCGGTTTCACTTTCAGTGAAACTGCCATTCGTGCATTAGTATTTATCCCATAAATATATATATATATATATATATATATATATATATATATATATATATCTTCTTCTTCTTCTTCTTCTTTTGGCTGCTCCCATTAGGGGTCGCCACAGTGGATCATCTGTTTCCATTTCTTCCTGTCCTCTGCATCTTGCTCTGTCACACCAACCATCTGCATGTCCTCTCTCACTGCATCCATAAACCTTATTTTAGGCCTTCCTCTTTTCCTATTACCTGGCAACTTCATCCTTAGTATCTTTTTCCCAATATACTCTGCATCCCTCCTCAGCACATGTCCAAACCAACATAATCTTGCCTCTCTGGCTTTGTCTCCAAACCTTCCAACCTGTGCTGACCCTCTAATATACTTATTCCTAATCCTGTCCATCCTTGTCACACCCAGTGCAAATCTTAACATCTTTAACTCTGCCACGTCCAGCTCTGACTTCTGCCTTTTTGTCATTGCCACTGTCTCCTACCCATATAACATAGCTGGTCTCGTTACCCTCTTGTAGACCTTCCCTTTCACTCTTACTGGTACTCATCTGTCACAAATCACTCCTGACACTCTTCTCCACCCATTCCATCCTGCCTGTAATCTCTTCTTCACCTTTCTTCCACACTCACCATTACTCTGAACTGTTGATCCTAAGTATTTAAACTCATCCACCTTTGCCACCTCTACTCCTTGCATTCTCACCATTCCTCTATCCTCCCTCTCATTCACACACATATATTTTGTCTTAGTCCTGCTGACCTTCATTCCTCTTCTCTCTAGAGTATCTCTCCACCTCTCCAGGGTCTCCTCCACCTGTTCCCTGCTCTCACTACAGATCACAATGTCATCTGCAAACATCATAGTCCACGGGGACTCCTGTCTGATCTCATCTGTCAAACTGTCCATCACCATTGCAAATAAGAAAGGGCTCAGAGCTGATCCTTGATGTAATCCCACCTCCACCTTAAACGCATCCTTCACTCCCACCCACAGACCTCACACTATCACACTGTCCTCATACATATCCTGTACCACTCTTACATACTTGTCTGACACTCCTGACTTCCTCTTACAATGCCACAACTGCTCTCTAGGCACCCTTCATATGCTTTCTCTAAGTCCATAAAGACACAATACAACTCCTTCTGACCTTATCTGTACTTCTCCATCAACACTCTCAGAGCAAACATTGCATTGTAGTGCTCTTTCTTGGCATGAAACCATACTGCTGATCACTAATCATCACCTTCCTTCTTAACCTAGCTTCCACTTCTCTTTCCCATAACTTCATGCTGTTACTGATCAGTTTAATCCCTCTGTAGTTACTACAGCTCTGCACATCACCCTTATTCTTAAAAATCAGTAGCAAAACACTTTTTCTCCATTCCTCAGGCATCCTCTCACTTTCCAAGATTTCATTAAACAATCTAGTTAAAAACTCCACTGCCATTTCACCTAAACACCTCCATGCTTCCACAGGTATATCATCTGGACCAACAACCTTTCCATTCTTCATCCTCTTCATAGCTATCCTTACTTCCTCCTTGCTAATCCACTGCACTTCATGATTCACTATTCGCACATCATCCAACCTTCTCTCCCTCTCATTCTCTTCATTCATCAGCCCCTTAAAGTACTCTTTCAATCTGCTCAACACACTCTCTTCACTTGTGAGTATGTTTCCCTCATTATCCTTTATCACCCTTACCTGCTGCACATCTTTACTAGCTCGGTCCCTCTGTCTAGCCAATCGGTACAGGTCCTTTTCTCCCTCCTTAGTGTCCAACCTTTCATACAACTATTCATATGCCTTATCCTTAGCCTTCCCCATGCACCTCATCTCCTTATACTCCTGTCTACTTTCTTCATCTCTCTGACAATCCTACTTCTTCTTCGCCAACCTCTTCCTCTGTATACTCTCCTGTACTTCCTCATTCCACCACCAGGTCTCCTTGTCCTCTTTCCTCTTTCCAGATGTCACACCAAGCACATTTCTAGCCATCTCCCTTACTAGTTCTGCTGTAGTTACCCAGTTATTCGGAAACTTTTCACTGCCACCCAGTGCCTGTCTTAACTCTTCTCTGAACTCCACCTCACAATTACCCTTTTTCAATTTCCACCATTTATTCCTTGGTGCTGCCCTCACATTCCTCCTCCTTTTCTTGATCACCAGTGTCATCCTACAAACCACCATCCTATGCTGCCTAACTACACTTTCCCCTGGCACCACTTTACAGTTTCATATCTCCTTCAGACTGGCCCTTCTACATAAGATATAATCCACCTTTGTGCATCTCCCTCCACTCTTGTATGTCACGCTATGCTCCTCCCTCTTGTTAAAATATGTATTCACCACAGCCATGTTCGTCCTTTTCACAAAATCCACTACCATCTTACCTTCTGCATTCATTTGCTTAACACCATACCTACCCATCACTTCTTCATCCCCTCTGTTCCCTTCATCAACATGCCCATTGAAATCTGCTCCAGTCACCACTCTGTCACCCTTGGGTACAGTCGTCACCACTTCATCCAACTCACTCCAAAAGTTTTCTTTCTCATCCATCGCACACCAACTTGTGGAGCATATGCACTAACAATATTCATCATTACACCATCAATTTCCAGCTTCATAAACATCCTCTATCCGACACTCTTTTCACCTCCAAAGCACTCTTAGCATACTGTTCCTTCAGGATAACCCCTATGCCATTTCTCCTCCCATCCACACCATGATAAAACAATTTATACCCACCTCCGATACATCTAGCCTTGCCCCCCTTCCATCTGGTCTCTTGCACACACAATATACCAACCTTCCTTCTGTCCAGCATATCAACTAGCTCTCTCCCTATACCAGTCATACTGCCAACATTCAAAGTTCCGAACTTCACTACCACAGTCCTAGCCTTTACTTGCCTTCGGGCATGCCTTCCCCCTCTTCTCCTCCATCGGCCAGCAGTAGCCCAATTTCTGCCAGCACCCTATTGGCCAACACTACTGGTGGCGGTCATTGTTAACTCAGGCCTCGACCGATCTGGTATGTATATCTGCACTGTTGTCCGCATGTATGATTTGGCAAAATTTTACGACGGATGCCCTTCCTGGTGCAATCCTCCCCATTTATCTGGGCTTGGGACTGGCAAAAAGAAATGCACTGGCTTGTGCATCCCCAGTGGCTGGGTTAATATGTAATGTATTCTAAATAGCAAGATCAGGAATTCAGTATACTCAAGTGTATGAAATTCATTTCACTTCCAAGGTGCATAATCATGATGAATATTAGGATGCATGTCAGTTAGTGTAATGTACTTATAAATGAATCCATTAATGATGAATTAAAACAATTAAAGAAGATAGACACAGAGCATGTTGAGAAATATAAGAATTATGCGCCACTATATAGTGCATTTTGCCTTTAAATACATCCCTTTCTTAAGAATGCCCACAGTTGGAAACCATGGACTTACAGGAAACAAAGAAAAAAATGTCTCCACATCACATTTTAACACCAATGTTACAAAATAGAAATACACACTGAAATAAAAATAAAAAATAATATTTATAGTACTAAAATGTAAATGATCCAGAACTATACCTTACCTAAGCTACCATAGTAAAATTAAAAATGAAACTCTAACATGTACTGGTGATAACAGCACAAACACAGAATAGTCAGTTAATCATCTTCCAGCGATCATACATAACTTAA
>NC_056730.1:793483043-793498456 GCF_019279795.1 Protopterus annectens
CAGTCTGCTTTCGTTTGCGGAGGTAACATGCGCACTGGCAGTTAGCTTGTGGGAGCGGCGCAAGCGGTGCGCTGGGATAAATCTTAACTGGCTAGTGACACACATGTTCAGCTAATTGCACACAGTTTCAGCCTGTTTACCCGCTGCTTGGCAATGGGCACGCAGTTTGCAGCTTTTTAAACACTACTCGGCTACGGGCACTCTGTCTCACGGCAGCTTAGCTATCAGTACATTTCTGACTATTTTTATTCTTATGTTACTTCAAAATATATGCTCTGTTTCATTCCATTTTACAAAAGGGAATACATTTACATTTGTACAATACTGTCTGGGGGCTTTTTAGTGCTTATTTACAAAATTAAAAAAAAGGTTGTTGTAGGGGCTCGAACCCTGCCTGCCTACTCATAGGGCAGGTACTCTACCACTAAGCTATTATTTCTTGGCTTACTTTGCATATTTAGTTCTTATATCCTTTTCCACTGACTGCTAACTGTGATTGCGCTAGTAGCACACCGGAGCACACAGTAGCAAACATGTTCGGGGTTTAACAAAAAAAAAAAGGTTTTCATTTACTTTTATGACATCTCTTCACTTTATACACTGATGGCCAGTCGGGGCATGTGTTGTATAGTGTGTTTATTCACATTTTCATGGCCTTTCGTGGCTGTTTACTTTCAGCCATTCTAGTTTTCCGGGGGCGTGTCCACTTGCAGAGCTTAGCCTACAGACACGCCCCCTACTCTCTTACACGGACCGTGTAAGAGTTACTAGTGTGATTCAGCATGCCTCATGCACCTCATGCATATGCATGACATGCTGACATCACACAGTTTAACTGCAGCCTCCGTGTAAGAGTTATAACTCTTACACGGAGGCTTCCTGAATCTGGCCCTTGATGTCAGATATTAACATTATCTCAAGAGCTTGTAAAAGAGGATGGATCTACCCTGAGGGATGCAAGCTTAGCTGCCAAATAGTAAGCAGCTGACTGATATTCCAAAGATGAAAATGCACTCCAGGTATTCTGTCAGTCTGGATCACACAGCTATCATTTATCTGGAAGAATAAGACAACTGTGTTGATCACAAATAGCTGTTTAGACTGGAATGCTGTTTTTATGTATGATTTATGATGCATTAAAAGCATGACGCTCGTCAGATATAAACTTATTTCCTTAAGTCCAGACTGCCAACACGTATGTTTGAGCATTCAAGCTGTCATCCTAAGTACAAGAAGATGCAAATAATTCACTGTATTAGAAGCTGTAGAAGTGGCAGTCTCCATTTGTGTTGATGTACCCAGGTTAAAATGGTTACTTCCATGGGGAATGTATGTAGACAGCTGCTGCAACAGTATTGTAAGGTCACGAGGTAAACAGTCCATTTCAACGAACTCCTCCCCTGTTCCAGTGCACTGATACCAACTAGTTAGCAAAATGTGGAAAATAAAAATAATCACACATGCAAAAATAAATAAATATCCGTCTTGCAAAAAAAAAAAAAATCATGCCCAAAGAAAATTCATTTAAGCTTTATTGGACACTCATTAAGTGCTTTCACCTTCAGACATCAAGGCTTCATCAGAGTAAAAAGAAAACAATCAAGTTGGCTTTAAATACCCATAATTATCAATCAATTAAGTCAAGTTAAAAGGACTTACAAAAACTGTATAAACAAGAACAATTTGAAAATAAAATAAAATAAAAACAGCCATAACTTTCTGCCATTTAATGCAGTAACAGCTTATCCAGATGTTAAAATGCTATGATACAAGTAAACCATGTATATGTAAATACATTATTTTATTCAATTAATTATAAAAAATGTATATATCAAAATCATGGTGAAATCATTCAATAAAAAATAGTAAATAATTAAATAACCTGAATGTTAATAAATATTAATACTGTCTACACTGTTCCTGCTATAATTTTTAAAATTCCTGTAAGGGAACAAGAATTATGTAAACCAGGGTTTTTCATTTCATCTCATTTCAGCTGCCATAAAGTTTCATTATGCTTAAGAATAATTTCATTATCATCCCCTCTCTCATTGACAAAAACGTTGTCAACTACAAAAAATAAAAATCTCTTAAAATCAGTACATGTAACAAAATGTCTAAATAAGGCATTCACTGATTGTTTTTGTTTTTGATGTCATTAACATATTCTCCTATACATTCTTTTAACCTTCTAATGGTCTTTCCTACATAAAACGCCTGCCAAGATGTAGAGCTGGCTAAGTAAACTATCATGTTGGTATTGCAATTTACATTGCTGGGGCAACTGGTAGTACACTTCAATGTAAGATCCATCATCCATGTATTTGTAAAACTTGCACATACGCCATTTTACCATCATAGACCTAACAGTGTTTGATTGAGATAATGCATTATTCTCTAAACATTCTTTGATATTTTTACCTCTGCTATATGTAACCCATGAAAAACTACCCAATTTAACCTTAACATCAGGTGGAAATGTTACATTCCAAGCCATCTTTAAAATTCTGTTGATGCCAATGGCATCGTGGTTCAAAGGCACCACCATTTTAAAATTGTCATACAGTCATAAAATAGGGGAAAACCTATTGTATTTCTCATTTTTTTTATTTCATTATAAATATTCTTTAAACGGGTAGATGAATAATCAAAATCTAATCTACTAGTTATTTCTGTAGCCTGATATGTATAACCCAGAAGAGTTTGGTAAAAAATACTCCATGCATCAACCATTCCCAATTCAGACATAATTGTACTTTTGAGTCTTGAGACTTGGTAACCCCACTTAATACTATATCAAATGCAGTGTCAACAATTATGTTAAAGTCCCCACCTATAACAAGCCCATATGATGGGGTATACATATATTTTTCATTTTTTTTTATTTTCACCTAATTGTGTAATGGTAACTGGACTGTCCTCATTGAGAACACAAATATTTGCCAGGATAAGGATACCCCAACTTGTATTCACTTTCAGTATGATATGTAGGCCCAGACCATCTGAACAAAAAATCTTGCACTTCGTAGTGAAGGGTTTTATCAGTTAAAATAACAGCACCCCTCTTTGATGAGGTTGCACAGAAACAAACTTCTGACTTATCCACTTTTTATAAGTTTTACGGATCATGGACTTCCTAAGAGATCTCCTCCTTCCAGCCCTACTGGCAAACCAATTATTCTTAGATTGTTTCTTCTAGATTTATTTTTAAGGTCTTCTATTTTTTGTTCCAATAGTCAGGCATCATACCTCTCAATCTTTTGGTGCAGGAAATCTGGACAAAGTATCAAGTAATGGGGGGACAAAGGCCCAAAAATAGAGTCAAATTTTAAATATTGCTTTTATAATTTTAGAAAGTTGCTACAATAACAGGGTGTGTGTATCATTTTCTGAAGGATATGAAGATTGAAACTCAGATATATGTCCTTACTTGGTAACTTCAATCCTCAGTATTTTGCCAGAAAAACATACATTTTATGAGGAGTACACCAAAAATATGAGGCAAATGTCTGGACGTTATGTGGAAATCTGTACTGTTGAGAGTTGTGCATGGCCATGCACCCTCGGAACTGATTCGAATGAAGCCAGGAGAGTGATTGTATTTCAGACAGTTTTGCCTGCTGGTGAATTAGAGCTAATTCAGTTTTGGATAGTTTCAGTTACTGAGAAGTCCCCTTTATATGCTGAACATCAATCAGACAGTTATAGAATATCTGTGAGTGACACTAGTGCAGCTTTAATTCCCTTTAGATTTTCATCTGCTAAGCATGAGGCAGCAGCCATGTTGCAAGCAAACAAAATCCCAAAAAAGAACATAATCCCCAATTCAAAACTGATGGCAAATCCATCTGCAGAGATGTATCACATAACCGATGTAACACGCATATCCTAGATAATTTTGTTCACAATTAAGTAGCAAGAAAAGCTGGACATTTAAAACACAAGGCATCGACTGTACAGTTATGCTTCCTCTTCCATGCACGTTCCAGAACACACGAAACACCAAATATACTAAGTTATAATTATATGCAAAGATAATTGCAATCATTGAAACACACAATCTGCAGAAAAGAACAAAGATAGTAAGAAAAATTCTTGCTTTATTAAGGGTCAAGCCATTTCTGCACCTTTATCTGAGTACTGAACTCCTGTATATCATAACATAATTATTTTTGCTTATGGCATTATGACCTCTAGAATGACAACACGATTGTACTTCATCCAAGTACTTATACTGTGATAGAAACAAAAACTTTCTCTTCAGCAAGGTGACACAAGCTAAGAGTTGAAATATTTAAGTGGGTGTTCTACTATACAAAAAAACAAGAGCTGCTCACCTCTGATTCCCCCAGTGCAGCTGCCATTACCTTATCATACGAAGTCAAATGTGTAGCATATCCATGGTCAAATAGAGAACAAGCAACGTTTGATAAATGTGGATGCATTTGTGTATCTACAGGTCTGTGTTATAATACAAATGATTAAAATAGCAAACTCTCTTTAATTGATCCCTTAAAGTGAAAAGCACTAAATCCCGAACACACGGAACAGCAATTTTTTTCCCAAGGAAAAAAAATCACTGGGCCATTTTCGGGACTTTGCCATTTCCTCCACTGTGGTGCAGTCTCAGAGTTGATATATTTAAGTGGTGGCATGTGGGAGGAGAACCCCCGCACTTTATTTTGTGTTTGGATTTCTTTTTTTTTTTGTGGAGCAGGGAATTTTTTCCCTGGGAAAAAAAAATCGTTGTTCCGTGTGTTTGGGATTTACTGCTTTCGATTTTCATGGGTCGATTAAAGAGCATTCACTCTTTTAATAATTTGAGGTTATAATATAGCTCCGTATCTGTCCCTTGTTTATGCATACATCCATATATACATACATACATAAATAGATACAGATAAAGATGTAGATATATCTGGGTCCCTGTCATAACACTGACTCTTAATTTCACTGAAGCCCAAATGGTCAAACCCATTTCATTGAAGACTCATTTCACTGAAAACTGATTTCATAGAAAAGTGTAGAAGTGTATAGAAAGTAGACAATGGGATCATTTCTTATAACTGAAGTTATTAGGGAAGTGAGCCTAGCAGAGTATGTTTGAATTTCAACTGTCAGCATTATGTTGTACCCCCAGATCTGTAGTTGTCTGTGTTTGCTCTCAAGTACTGATTCACTTTGTATGGTGCTTTAATTGTTTATGGTGATAGTGGGATCATGCAGTTAGTATATATAAGTAAGGGGAAGTCTTCCACAGGGCTAGTGAAGGTGGGTATTGCCCCCCTCCCTCTGCAAAAACATGTTTTTAGGATATATTTCTTGTGGAGAAGGTTTTCTATGAAATGAGGTTTCAGTGAAATGGGATCAACTATTTGAATTTTAGTGAAGTGAAGGTTCAGTGATATAACATAGACATATGTCAGCGGATTAGATACAAATGATAGAACAAAGAAATTATTGAAGAGAAAAAAGCTACTGCATATGATCAAAATGCAGGTGATCACTTTTTTTCTGCTTGAGATTATGGAAGCGTGGGAATCAGGGACTTTCCCCTTACTTCACTGTATTGTGATCTCAGAGTAGGTATACATAATTATCAAAGGGAGTGCTCACCCTCCTGCATAATACATGCTTATACTGTGCTTGCTTTTATTTTTTTTTTCAGTGCTTTGGTGACTGAATATTTCTGCTTGATCATTTTTTGTTTGAAGATAGAATGCACCTAACATCAACTGCCAAAACATCGATGTCAAAACTTTGAAAACACCATCGTCAACATGCAAGAACATATACACTAGGAAACAGCCTAGCACATGAAAAACTGAAAACTTAAAAAAATGAATAAAAAACATAATTATTTGCAGTGGTGTCACCCCTGTGCACACCAAGTGGGTTGGGACCATGTACCTCATACCCCCTGCTAGTTATGTATAACAGCTCCAAGATTGCACAAACCCAGGAAAACAGCATGTTCTCAAACCATGGGAAATATGCAGTCTCACACTCCTGTTGATGTGCTGCTTAGTGGGTCATATGCAGTCGACTAAACAGCTGTCATCTAAGTACCTACTCAACATTCTGTAGGAAACCCACATATTTACACACACACACACACACACACACACACACACACACACACACACACAAACACAACATGCTGAACTTCTGACACAAAGGTTCTTTTTTACAGTATAAATGAAACAATAAAGCAACTTGCAGATTTTAATCAGATGGTAAGAAAAACATGGCAATAGCTGTCTAAACATGTTTTTTTCTGAATGTTGGACAGATTTAGCTTGCATTATTATCCTTTCTAAGAAGAGAACAACCTTTTGGATTCTGCATTCTTATTCACTGGGCATTTTTATGTTAGATTGCTTATGTACATTTAGGCCTGGCAAATCTGTGCCCTTTTTATGCTGCACATGTGATATTTGAGAAATGTGTTTATTTATACAGGTAGATTAGATGACTCGGGTAGAGTAATTATACATGTTGACTAATTTCAGGCTCACCCTGGGTATAAAATGAATTACACTGGTAGAACTACAAATGTAACAATAACAAAGAGGCAGTATAGTTTGCAAGAGAATATACAAATCATACATTGCAGGGATGGAGTTGAGGTAAATATGCAACAATTAATAGGGTGATATATAAATCATGCAGTGAAGACGCAGAATATTGGCAAACATACATTTCCTTACTGGAGACATTAGAATGTCCCACTAAGTACATTGAAGAGCAAATCACTACATTATATATGCATATATAGCAAGATGAGTACAAAATTGAGAAATGACGTTTGGAGGACAAGCCAATTTGTCATGGAACACCTTCGATATTTGAGGGTAGGTGAGCAAGTGGGGACTAAGTTTGGGTTGAGGAAGATAGTCAGGGGTTGTAAGTTTAGTATGAAACAGGAGGGTAGATAAGGTTAGGTAAGGAAAGGTTAATTCATTGAAGGAAGGTTGGAGGAAGTGAGGTAGGTATAGGGTAGGGCTTAGAGTAGTTTTATGTGTGGGTAGTTAGTTTCGGGATCACATTTTGGCGTGATTAAGAGGGGAGCACTTTGTTTGCTCATTGCAGCAGGTGGGGCTTGCTATTGCCCAGATGTGGCAGTTTGCCCAGATTTGCAAATGAAGTGGGGGGTGGGGAAGAGAAAGGGGGGCAATGTCGGCCCATCTCTGTCACAATGTCTATATCTCCATGACAGGAGCAGATGGCAGAGATACTGATGATGTGACAGAGATGGGTGGACATTGTGCCTCATGCAGAAGACCTGCTTTGTGACCTGTCTAACAGTGAGACCCTGGTGCCAGTGGAACAGGGTGGAGTTAACCAGGAGAGAAGGCAACCAGCAAAGGGCAAGCAGATGACCAGAAGGAAGAGAGTATGTCAGTCGCAGTCAAGAGGTGTGGTCACAGTAGAGGCTTCAGCCGTGGAAACAGTGCATGCTGCTCCTGCAGTAATGATATGTTGGTGAAAGGTTCGGTAGGCATGTCAGACTTGGAGCAATTGGGGAACAGCCTGGGTGCAGGTGGCGAAAGGTCATGTAAGGAGTCTTAGGACCCTGTAAATGGTTTGGGAGGCTGGCAGAGTCTTGATGGAGAAATGCACAGTTTTGGAGACCAGGTTTCTGGAGTGGATAGCCCAGACTGGTGTGGAGGTAGTTTGGCGTCATCCGTGGTGGGGATGGATTTTCACATGCAGGAGGTGGGTTTGGATTTTAGGTTTTGGCCAGATGATTGGTTGGCTACACAGGCCCTGGGGCAAGGGGGTGGTGTGGTATTCTTGAACCCTCATGTACTTTCCTTAGTCAAAGAAAAGATCTGGAATGGAGAATATGTAGATATTTTTTTATTTAATTGACACAGATGGGATCCAGCAATTGTGGAGGCAGAAACTGCAAATGGCAAAGATATCTTGCCAGCCTTAGTGGCCCTGGGGTAAAGAAGGGTGGACAAATTTTGACCAAGAACATGGGAGAATTGGGTGTTGGGCTTTGTGTACTATATGGCATTTTTATTGGAAAATGATAGTCCATTGACCCTTCCACTCTTAACATATTTTTTCACAATATGAGAGCACAGTGGTTGTGGGCTGGTAAAGCTTGGTTATGGTATGATCAGAGGTTTCGTAAGAGGAAACTGGTTGATCGGTCCCTGCATTGGGAGGTGAGGCACCCAGGCATGAGTAGCGGAGGGGTAAGGTAGGAGGAGAAGGGGTTGGGTTGTGTTGGGCTTTTAATGAGGGGAGATGCTCATGGGCAGCATATAGATTATTGCACACTTGTTCAAGGTGTGCAGGAGTACATCCAGCAGTACAATATGGCCAGCGGAAAGATAATGTGGTCAGCCAAGCTTCAGTTTCACCTGATTCAAGTGGGTTATCAGGTGGCTTTCAGGGATCCCAAAGTATGCAAAGTAGTGGGAGGTTTTGCGGGCAGAGAGGCATCTGGGCCTTTCAAGGGACAAGAGGAAGGCTTGGGGATGCATTCTCCTGTTAAAGTGCATATGTTGCGGGTCTTGCTCCAGTGATATCCTGATGTGGCAGTGGTAGACAAACTAATTGAGAGATTTTCTTAGGGCTTTTCTATTAAATCACAGGTGGGTGGAGATGAAGCAGTCTGTAAGAACTTGAGATCAGTGCAGGGGAAGGAAGATATTTTGAAAGTTTTGGTGGAGCTAGGAGTGGCAGGTGGGTAGGATACTGGGCCCTTTTGACAGCCCTCCCCTTTGACAGTTTTAAGGTTTCACCATTGGGCTTGGTGCCTAAGAAGATGGCTGGTGAATTCCGGATGATTCACCATATGTCTTCCCAGAAGGGAACTCCGTTAATGATTTTATTTTGGTAGATGAGGTTAAAGTGAGTTATGCATCATTTGATGACGCAGTGTTGGTCATTAGAGGGTTTAAAGATCCATCGTTGGTGAAGGTGGATATTGAATCTGCATTCCAACGTCTGATGGTGTGGGAGGAGGAATGGCCACAGTTGGGCATGGTGGTAGGAAGCAAATTTTATTTTGACAAGGCTATGCCAATGGGGTGCTCCATAGCCTGTGCTGTCTTTGAGAAGTTTAGCACAACATTACATTGGATTTGGCAGCAGTGGATGAATTAGTACCTACCTATGAACCTATAACTTCTTTGGGTGGCGAAAGCCAGGGAACTTTTTGGCTAGGCTTATATAGGCTCTAGGGCCAATAGCCTAGTACCTACCTATGAACGTATGAACCTATGAACACTCAAAGGGCAGTTTATTACTTGGATGACTTCCTCTTAGTAGATGAGGGGTGTGAGAAAGTTCTGGTAGGCGTGCAGGAGTTTGTAGGGATGCTTGAAGAACTGGGGGTCCTGTAGGTTAGGCAGAAATTGGAAGGTCCAGCAAAAGCATTCAATTTTCTGGATTTGTTGTTGGATGTGGAATATGTATTGTTTTGTCTACCAAAGGATAAGACAACCCACTTGAAAGAAAAGATATCCTGGGTGAAGGCTAGGGATAAAGTGCTGGTTAGGGATGTCATGGAGTTTTTAGGACTTCTGAATTTTGCATGCTGGGTTGTTCACCTGGGTTGTACTTTCTGTAGGCCTGTGTTTTTCCTGCTGAAAGGGGGGAAAGCAAGCATCATTGGGTAAGACTCGATAAGTTGACACAGAATTATTTAACTCTTTGGTTGTCCTTTTAGAGCAGTTTAATGGAGTTTTCTTTTGGCAGTCAGATTGGGTTGGTTAATGGGATTTGCACTTATTTAAAGATTCAGCAGGGGTTATGATATTGGGGGTGTTTTTTGGGGTGAGTGTTTTGGGGCTCTGTGGCCGGCTGAGTGGAAGGAGCACTGGAAGAAGAATGCTGCCTTCTTAGAGTTAATGCCAATTTGGGCTGCATCCATGCATGGCAGAAGTAGTCCAGGGAAAAAGAGGGTTGTATTTATTTTGCCCAATATTGCAGTGGCTCAGGTTTTGCAGGTGAAGATGGCTAAGTCTGAATGGTTACTGTTAGTTTTATATTTGTCGGTTTTACAGAATTTTGATTAATTTTCCTTTTACAGGTGTGCATGTGACAGGTACTAGGAATGGGATTGCTGACAGTTTGTCAAGCCTTCAGTTTTCCAGGTTTTGACAGTTAGCTCCAATGGCATTGGAGGAGCCAGAGGCAATTCCAGATGAGGTGTGGAGTCTTGGGTTGAAGTGACCAGGTTGTTAGTGAAATAGTCCTGGGCAGGGTCTACCAGGAGGGCATATGGTAGGGCATTGTGTGATTTTGATGCATTTATTTTACAGCTGCCTGAAGATGAAGGAGTCTGGTTGGAAGAACTGCTATTGTAATATTTGGCCAGGACTCATGTACATGGTAAGGCAGTGCAGTCAGTTAAGGTAGACGTGGCCGCCATCAGTATATTTTCTTCGGTGGCAGGATTGCATGATTTCACTAAATCCTGGACAGCTGGGCATATGTTGAAAGGATGGGGTGGAGTAGATGGATTGAATTTGGATAAACACTGGCTGGTCACAAGGCAGGTTTTGTAAGTTTTAGTATGGGGCCTAGAGCCGGTGAGTTGGAAATCAGTTCATTATATCTTATGGATGACACTGAGCTTATGGATGTATTTTGGGCTTTTAGAATGTCTGAGTTGTTAGGGTTATTGGTTTGTAGGGATATCATGATACTGCCTCGGGAGGTTCACATTTGGTTGCAGAAATCTATGACAGATCAGGTTGGGAGGGACATGCAAATAGTTGTGGGAAAAGTTAGATGTGAATGGATGTATCCAGTGGTTTGGACGAGGAAATTGATTAGTGTCCCATAAGGGGAGTTCACACTATTTGGTCATTCAATCAAGGAGGTAAGGTGATAACAGGTGGTCAGTTTATATATGTAATGAGAAGGGTGCTCCACTGTATGGATTTTGTGGGTGTGAGGTTTTCCACCCATTCATTTCACATGGATAGAGCTCTGGATTTAGAGAAGGAAGGTAGTTCGGTTGAAGTGATTAGGAGGGTGGGGTGCTGGTCTTCAAATGCCTTTTTGTCTTATATTAGATAGTCCCCGGGATTCATGAAGCTCGGCGCAAGGCCGGCATAAGGCCTGCGCTGGCGGTGCATGGAATAGCCGGCGCAGTAGCGCCATATACATATTAATGAGAGTGCACCGGAATCACAGACACGTGCGTAGTGTACGTGAGCGAGCCCAGGTAGGATGCGTCTGGAGGCGTGTCTAAGCCGGCATGAGGTGAGCAACCTAATGTGCTGACAGCCACGGTCCGCCCACAATAGTAATGGCAGCAGCCAGGTCCTGTGCAGAATGAAACGCACGTACAGTATGCAACATAGTCCCCATCCCAAATTAACGGAGAAGCAAATAGAAGCCACGAAGGCATAAGTGTACCCGTCCAAGGAGCAAAGGATACGCATAAGACCGCGTTCGTCCCGCAATGCACCGTCAGTGTTTACACTCAGAGAAGGTGTACAGCCGCATGTCAGCGCGCCGCACCGACATAGGAGCAGCGACTAAGGTCACCACCTGTCCCACTTTGGTTGTGGCAGTCTCTCCATGGCCAGTTGTGTCCCGAAAAAACGTATTAGAAATGGCTGATGTGCTACGATTGTAGGACACAATGATATCCCGTATTTAATGTAATGGTAGCATGAATTGGTTATTTCTGTAACAGAAATACCTAAATGACACAAGAAACAGAATAAGCAAGCAAATTGCCACAACAATAAGCTTATTATTTAGGCAAACAAGTGAAGTTCTATGCTATATAGTGACCGTTTGTATGTGTCGGCCTGTAAAGTCAGATGTGAGTCCCGGAAATATCCCAGATCGGAAACTGTAAAGGTGGAAACCCCAGTAGCGACATGGCCATGGTCACCAGGGTTACCTGCTGTCCGAATGTGCCATGGACAGTCCCTGATTGGACAGTTGTGTCCCTGCAACAATCGTAAAATGGAAAATGACCTCCGATCCTGTCAAGAAAATTCACGCAATATACATGTAATAGTAGCATAAAACATATACATCACTAAATGAAACACAGACATGGCATAAGAACATAAATAAGGAACCCAAATGCTTACAGAATAAACATAGTATGGCAAACAAGTGAAGTTCTGTCAACTGCACTAGCCGTGGGTATGTGTAGTCCTGCAAATTCCGAAGTTTCCACATAACATGCCCCACTATGGGCATTGGAAAAGGTGCCAACCATAATGGTCACAAGCAGTAGTGACAGTACATAGCCAGGTAGCTGTGCTGACATAACAACAGTAAGGAAGCAAGATACCTCAAACACAGGCAAACATGTGCATAGCAACATATCCCACACCCAGCAACGTCTCTGTTGCATACACTGGATGGTGTATGATGAAGTGTAATATCCAGAATCAGAACCCATGCATTCGGATGTACTACACAATAGCATCATTGTACATGTCAGTCCCACCCATGTATACCTCTGCACCCAAACCTGCTAGCATCCGTGTGCAGCTATACAACCACACACAATGTGCATACCTGAACTGTGGTAAGATGTTTGTGTTAGTCAATGCCACGCGGGCAAATACATACCCCACATGTCACCAACCCACCGCAGGTACAGATATGTAAATGGCTGCATGTGAATGTGTCAGCAGAATGTATACATCCGCATGTAGTATGTACCCGTCCAAACCATCTAGGTTTGCATACGACACGGTGCACATAACTGTACACATGTGGACAAGTCTGGTCGTTGGACCACCGCATCGATGATTATCTATGCAGTGAAGTCAATCACATATAAGCGGAACAGGTGCCTACCAAACAGGACGTCCTAACAGGGTGCTACAGGCAAAGAAGGTGAAGCTGGGACATCACATGTGGAGATTAGCGTAGCTGGACGGACAAATACACATGGTCAAGGTAAAGGACGGAACAACATGCATATGGCCGGATGGATGTTGTTCGTAAAATATATAGAAACACATATGAAGTTCCAGTTTACACTCAAAATACTATATAATGCATTGAATTGTACCGTACAATATGGCAGTAGAACTAAGCCTGCATGTAATTGGTGAAGCTAAGCTGTACTGTGATGGAATTCTGAACCTGGCAGTAAGCAGTACAGCAGGCTCATGTCTGTCATCATTAATTATTTGCTGGGTTACAGAACAATAAATGTATGTACATGCATAACAGCACTCCTTAGCCAGAGGAGGATGGCCTTGTGAGCTCTATCGAAGATAGCAGTACAACTCCTTACCAGAGAGACAAAGCAACGTATTAAGAAATTAACTGTCCACTGTATCGTAACAGTCTAGGGTCCTTGAAACAGCTACAATCACAAAAGGATACTGTAATGTACAAGGTGCCTTGCAAGGCTGTGTTATTCCCATGGGAAAACATTTTAAAAGCACGACCCCAGCACCCACGTATGTATAGACTATTGCGGACCATAGTGATGGAAATGCCCTGTGACCGACCACGTCAGTAAGGTGGGCAAAAGCTGATTGTAAACACTATATAAAGAAACTGCTTACTGTATAGAGTCAGACAAAACTCTCATACTTGGACTGTATATTATTTAGCCTGCCTGTGTACACTACTAAAACTTTCGAACCCGAGCCTCCTGTGTTATCGGCTGTCACTTAGAAAAGCCTATTGATAACTCAGTCTGGTTGTAACAACTTATTTCACATTGTGATCCTTGTAATCCGAATTCCCTTGGTAAGCTACAGGTCAGAGTGCATGGCTGGTTAGACATGTACGCTGGAGAATATGCATAAATGGTTCTTCTTGAATGAAAAGACCTCCGACTGAATTGTTGTGTGTAAAGAGGCTGTTTACTGTCTGATCTGTGGCTGAAAAGCGGAAAACTGGATCCCAAGAAGAACGTGCAGCCTTAAACAGGAGGCCCAGGTAAGGAGTGTCTGCCTTTTGTGTCTATTGTAGATCAGGGACCAGACTACATTCTGTTTCTGTTAACAGTAGGGATATCGGGTCGAAGAGCTACCCACATACTGTTAGATCTGAACATACGTCAGGGGAACACACAGGAGAGTAGATAGTGATTGTAGACACTACAGTGGATACAGGGAAGGAGACACACGTGTTATGACAGAAGGGTAGCAGTCGTGTAGAGGATATGGGAGATTATTGAAGCAACAGATCAAGTGTTCCGCCTTTACCGTGTGTCGTGAAGAATATGCAATCGCAGGGAGCACATAATGTGAGTTACGCAGCAAAATGGGGTAATAAATATGACATTGATGGTATATTACAGAAAATATCGTTACTGAAACATTGTAATCCCTGAAAATTTGATGCATATGTTCCAAGGTAAACACCTGTTCCACCCTGAGAGGGATAGTCCCTCTCTGGCCAGCCGTGTCCTGTAAACAAACCGAACAAATGTCAAATGTCCTGATATCTCAGGACAAACATTTCCCAGATATATATCAAAATGGTAGCATAAAACAGTAAATTTGTATGTGGAACAGCAAAATATAATAATAAACAGAATAAGCAACTGAAATGCTACAACAATTGGTTGCTCTCCTGGCAAAACGTGAATTTCTGTCCTACGTACTGGCCGTGGGTATGCATTTTCCAGGCAAATTACACGTTCCGAACACTAATGTCCCACATTGTGCATTGGAAAAGGTGGCAGCCCTAAGATGTGCAGGCGACAAAACAGCGACAATTGGGTATCCGTCATGCACATCGGTGGACTGAGGTAGTGTACCGAAGAGAATAGAACACTACAAATGGCTAAGCATCATCCGTACACAGAGAAGATCATAATACAGTAGTACCGATAGCCCCCCCCCCACAACCCCCTACCACCTCCGATACCACATCCAGGATATTAAGCGGGAGGGCAGGCTAGTCCCCACACGTTATCCTGTGGCAACAGAGGTAGCACAACGAACAAATGTAATAGAAGCTATTGAAACCACATCCCGAACACGTAACATACCTAGGGACACCCGAGTAAGAACACAGTACTAAAACAGAGTTAGGATATCTGTCAATTAATTGAAGTACCGAACCCTCATGCAGGACAGGAAGGCCAGGATCCAACCCCCGTAGCGTATAGACCGTGGACACCAGAAGATATCTGCAAAGTCATAGAGGAATTCCCCATCCACAAAGTAATGCGCTATTCACCATGCAATACCCTGTATCTCCTGATCGGAAACCAAAGGGGAATGGCGGATGGTACAGTATGTACAAGCTGTAAATCATGTAAGAATACTTAGGGTAGCGTTGGTGCCAGACCCACACACTATATTCAATGCTATGAACATGCCACAGAAGTATCTTACCGTGGTACATATAAGCTATGCTTACTTTGTAATACCTATACATCCACATAGTCCGTATTGCTTTGCATGTACAGTCAGGGGCAGGACAAGAATTTAAAC
>NC_056730.1:793498956-793515093 GCF_019279795.1 Protopterus annectens
GGCACCACAACACCCACATGCATAACTACCACACATGTCCAATCAGATCACCGCCCTTACCCACTTTTCACACATGATGTCATCCACTGGTGCAGTCTATGCCCCTGGCAAACATTATCACCCTGTGCATATGATGATGCCTGTGCTGCATCCCTGTCATCCACGCCATCGGTGCAGGGACATGCTCAAATGGTCTGATGCACAGGGTGAACAGAATAGTAAGAGAAGTGTATATTACATTAGTTGTATACTGCTGACATGCACCAGACATACCATGTTGTACAGGTTTATAATGCATTGTTATATGTTCACAGTATGTGTCTTGGTAACAACAGTAACAGCATGTTGGTAATAATGCCCTTGTTCCCTCCTTATGGTCTACTTGCATGGGCCAACAAGTAGCAGTGTTTGCAGTTTCCCATGTGTAAATGTGGAGTACTCACAGGCATGTATGGCAATACCAGCATGCTATACGTAGCCTCAACCTGACTGTTAGAAAGGCTACCATACCACAGATGTCCACACATCTACTGATCCAGAAGCATGTGGGCTGTTTAATAGGCTACAGTGGCTAGAGACGTGACATCCATACCAGGTCACATCACAGGTATGTTGACATGGTGCAGGGGGTATACACAGCAGTCTGGCCAATGATAACGTTAGAGGCCACTTGATAGCATGAGGCCTCACTGTGTAGCAGTAATACCCTGTCACATTACAGGATGAGAACACACACAAACATACACAGAAACACACAGTAACATGCCCACACTCACGGGGTCAACAACACTATAATGCACACTCGATAGTGTTGAGGTGAGGACCCCTGCCTATGTGGTAATCACCCTCACAGTACTGTGCACCCACACGACGCGACACAGAGAATGAACATGTACAGGTAGCCTGCATCACCATGAGGGGTTAGGGATCCTGTCTGTTCTGTATGGTAGCATACACCCTCACTCCATCATGCACCAGACAGCCATACATGCACACACACACACACACACACACACACACACACACACACACACACACACACACACACACACACACACACACACAAACTCTGGAGTCCACAAATGTCATTCACATATGGATAGCTGACATGTGTGTGATACACACACCATCCCTGCCTACATCATGCTTTCCACACTGCAGTATGTACAAATCTCTACAACAGTGTACAGGGGTGTGTAACAATTGGGATGTATTCCCCACCATATGTGGCATACATGGTCACACAAGCAAACACACATGGCAGTACTGTGAATGATACACCTGCTATATGATGATATGCCTGACAGACATGCCAAAGTATTGGCCGCATTATGTGTACTAACGCTACCTTCGGCAATTGTGCTGTTATATGCACATGGGAGGATGTAAGTGTTACAGGTGTCAAGTGACTTACAGTCAGTAACACCCGACTGCTGTGTAGGTTTTATGTCTTCACCGTCAAGTAACAGAAACATAGCGTACTGTTTGCACATGTAATGGTAGGATGGCTTGTGACACACCTGTGAGCCATCCCCAGCAAACATCCATCTGCAAAGGTGGATCACCACTTTATGTACACACATCCATCCATACCTGATGTACATCCTACCATACTGTCAGTATTTCACCATATACAGGTGTCAATGATGGGGCTGCAGTGCAACTGCATGTTATAGTTAGGCACAGATGAATTACATATATCAGCTACTGCACATGCATGGTAGCTGCGTGCACACCACTACATGTACATGTGTGTTGGTCCTACATGCCTGTCATGTAGCCATGTTTGTATGCATTGCAATTGGTGGACATGTGTGATGACATACATAACACATGGACTGTTGTATGATATGATGGGTGTCATGGGTTACTAGTACAGAGGGAATGTTTCCTCGGTCAACATTGCTACCTCATGTATTGTTAGATTCAATAGCCATGGACCTACCTTCCATGTGCATGCGTGTGATTGCTGTAGCCACTTGTCTGTACAGAGGACAGCAAAAGCTATGCTATGTACATATGTGTTGTGTGTGTGTGGTCCATACACATATCCACTGTGATTACATGTATGTGATATCCAAACATGTGTGTTCTTTGGTGTACAGCGACAGTCATCTGTCATAGCTGTGTAAGACTCAGGGCCCCTGTTATGCGTAGAGCAGACCTGGTTATGTACAGTGGTATCATTGCATTGCATAACACATGATGGAACCCTGTCAGTACATGTGTAGTCTGCACAGTTGCTGTAGACCTATGTACAGTCCACTGGTCATGAGTCACATGGTGTTGTGGTAGTGTATGGATGTGTGTTGCTGGTCTAAGGACATGGTGATGTCTGAGGGCTACATAGTAGAATGTGGCGTTTACTTCTGTGATCTGCACCTGAGACATCTGTGATGGCTCTTGAGTGTGTACTGGTCAGTACATGTGAGTGGCCTTCATGTACGTGGGGACAGTAACACCATACTGTGCCCTTCCATATTTGGAATCCATGTGCATGCAAGACTGCCCTTTGCTACTGCTAAGTGTGTAAGCATGCCCAGTACGCCGTTGTGCAGATGGACACACAGTACATTCCAAACTGTGCCCTTCCGTGTTTAGAATCCATGTGCATGCACGACAGCCCTTTGCAACTGCTAAGTGTGTGAGCATGCCCAGTACGTCATTGTGTAGATGGACACACAGTACATTCCAAACTGTGCCCTTCCATGTTTAGAATCCGTGTGCATGCAAGATAGCCCTTCTCTTCTACTAAGTGTGTGAGCATTCCCAGTACGCCATTGTGTAGATGGACACACAGTACATTCCAAACGGACGTGTGATACTAAGTGTGAGCATGCCCAATGACACCTTGTGTGGTGATGTGCCTCTGTGTATGGGCATGGCCATTGACATCCTGTATAGTGATGGTGGTCATCCAGGCAACAGATGTCCATACCCCACGTCAGGATGGATGCCTACATTGAACACACTGGTTGACTGTCTTGAAGGGTTTACTGTCTGTGGTGCGTCTCATATTTATGTAGTGTTGTAATAGTGCTCCGTAGATAGGCAGTTGTCCCGCTCACAACACTGCCGTGTGTTTGTCTACATCTACCTTGGGACAGTAATATGCTTTTAGACTGCTCACTCTCTATACATTTCCTATCGGCATCTTTGCCTTTGCAGATGATGTCATCCACCTAGAAGTATGCCTCTGGGAAAGCTGTATTCCAATAATCTCAGTAGCGTGTTCTATAACTGCGTAATGCTGTAGTGTGATAAGGTAGTTAGGTGTATGTTCGACTCCCACCCCTGCCAAGTGTGTGTGTGTGTTTCCGGCTGCCTGAGAACATAGTAATGCGTTTAGATGTCTCACTCCACATATATTCCCTATTGGTGTCTTTGCCTTTGCGGATGATGTCATCCACCTAGAAATATTACTCTGGGAGTGCTGTGTACCAGTAATCTGAGAAGATTCTATAACTGCGTAATGCTGTAGTGTGATAAGATAGTTAGGTGTATGTTCGACTCCCAGCCCTGCCAAATGTGTGTGTGTGTTTCCGGCTACCTGGGGGCAGAGTAATGCTTTTAGACGTCTCACTCCACGTACGTTCTCTATCAGCATCTTTGCCTTTGTGGATGATGTCATCCACCTAGAAATATGCCTCTGGAAGTGCTGTGTACCAGTAATCTCGATAGCGCGTTCTGTAACTGCGTAATGCTGTAGTGTGATAAGGTAGTTAGGTGTATGTTCGACTCCCAGCCCTGCCAAGTGTGTGTGTGTGTGTGTGTGTGTGTATTTCCAGCTGCCTGGGGACCGAGTAATGCTTTTAGACATTACACTCCACATACATTCCCTATCGGCGTCTTTGCCTTTGCGGATGATGTCATCCATCTAGAAATATGCCTCTGTGAGTGCTGTGTACCAGTAATCTCAATAGCGCATTCTGTAACTGTGTAATGCTGTAGTGTGATAAGATAGTTAGGTGTATGTTCAACTCCCAGCCCTGCCAAGTGTGTGTGTGTGTGTGTGTGTGTGTGTGTGTTTCCAGCTGCCTGGGGACAGAGTAATGCTTCTAGACAGCTCACTCCACATACATTCCCTATCGGCCTCTTTGCTTTTGCAGTTGATGTCATCCACCTAGAAGTATGCCTCTCGGAGTGCTGTGTACCAGTAATCTCGATAGCGCGTTCTGTAACTGCGTAATGCTGTAGTGTGATAAGGTATTTAGGTGTATGCTCGACTCCCAGCCCTGCCAAATGTGTGTGTGTGTGTTTCCAGCTGCCTGGGGGCAGAGTAATGCTTTTAGATGTCTCACTCCACATACATTCCCTATCGGCATCTTTGCCTTTGCGGATGATGTCATCCACCTAGAAATATGCCTCTGGGAGTGCTGTGTACCAGTAGTCTCAATAGCGTGTTCTGTAACTGCGTAATGCTGTAGTGTGATAAGGTAGTTAAGTGTATGTTCGACTCCCAGCCCTGCCAAGTGTGTGTGTGTGTGTGTGTGTGTGTGTGTTTTCGGCTGCCTGGGGACCAAGTAATGCTTTTAGACATCTCACTTCACATACATTCCCTATCGGCGTCTTTGACTTTGCAGATGATGTCATCCACTTAGAAATATGCCTCTGGGAGTGCTGTGTACCAGTAATCTCAATAGCGCGTTCTGTAACTGTGTAATGCTGTAGTGTGATAAGATAGTTAGGTGTATGTTCAACTCCCAGCCCTGCCAAGTGTGTGTGTGTGTGTTTCCTGCTGCCTGGGGACAGAGTAATGCTTTTAGATGTCTCACTCCACATACATTCCCTATCGGCATCTTTGCCTTTGCGGATGATGTCATCCACCTAGAAATATGCCTCTGGGAGTGCTGTGTACCAGTAATCTCGATAGTGCATTCTGTAGCTGCGTAATGCTGTAGTGTGATAAGATAGTTAGGTGTATGTTTGACTCCCAGCCCTGATAAATGTGTGTGTGTGTTTCCGGCTGCCTGGGGACAGAGTAATGCTTTTAGACATCTCACTCCACATACATTCCCTATCGGGGTCTTTGTCTTTGCAGATGATGTCATCCACCTAGAGATATGCCTCTGGGAGTAGTGTGTACTAGTGATCTCAACTGCGCATTCTGTAACTGCGTAATGCTGTAGTGTGATAAAGTAGTTAGGTGTATGTTCAACTCCCAGCCCTGCCAAGTGTGTGTGTATTTCCAGCTGCCTGGGTACAGAGTAATGCTTTTAGACGGCTCACTCCCCATACATTCCCTATCGGCGTCTTTGCCTTTGCGGATGATGTCATCCACCTAGATGTATGCTTGTGGGAGTGCGGTGATGCCAGAACTTGGTAGCGCGTTCTGTTACTGCATAATCCTGTAGTGTGGTAGACTAGACAGGTAGGTGCTCGATTCCAAGGCATGGCAGGTGTGTGTGTGTTTGGCAGTTATACCGTATGTGTTGGTATCTGTGGGTGGCTAGCTGCGGGATGTGTTCAGTGTGTTATGTTTCTGACCTATATAGTGTCCACAGCCCACATATTCTGCCAAGACACTGGGTTTTCAACACATACATTCGCCAATAGGTCTGGTGAGTAACTGTCAGCAGCCCTACTTTTACCCTTGATACGGTCTGACCCATGTGACACAACATAACACACGTGCCTTGATAGTAACAACACTACATGATGCAGGTGGCACATGTTGTTTCCTTTTCATTCCTGTCTAATGCATTGCTGTCATGTGGTCCGCTGTTGTGATATAAATGCCATATCTACATATGTGTGTACATGTATATGTGTGTGTATATATATATATATATATATATATATATATATATATATATATATATATATATATATATATCCATGTATATATGTATACAAATAATATATATGATATATGTAGATGTAGAGGTGGACATAGATGTGAACAGCACCATTGAATGTTTGTGCCGGATGATCTGCACGTGATAACCTGGGATCTATGTATATCTGCCATGGCATGGTGGTAATGCACATTGTCTGTAGTGTGCAGGGCCATGGGTTGTAGACGTGTAGACACTGGTTATTTTGTTGCTGGGAAGACCATGGGACATCGAATATGGTGATAGTAAGGCACCTGTTGCCAGTTGTGTATGGATCTGAGTGACACTGAGTAGTGGTTATTAATTTGGAGGTTCAGTATGGGTCATATAACTATTCATTAGAAGACTATACTATGCAGATGAGGTTGACAATAGTGTATCCCATTTATCCCCAGGGTGTGATGCAGATACCTGGAGTGTATGTGTGTAGTTAGCTGGGTGCAGGGCTCGAATATAGTTAACAGCATGGGAGGGGGTCAGGCATACTGTATGTACATTGCAGTACTGTGCCTCGGGAGTGCTCCTGCCTTAGCACACCTAAGATAGGGGTGTGTCTATACCTGCCTGGTGACATTGGGAGGGATGACAGCAGTGGTGGGGTAGTCAGGGTGTACAGGCTGCACAAACAGGTGTTGATCAGCACAATCAGCAGATGACATGACCAGCCCGCACATGAACAGTACATTAATGCGAGCAAGCAGCATACACACAGGTTTCGTCGGCACTCTACATCACCGGTGTATACCTGCGGGGACATTTCACGACACAGTCCAACCAAATGACATGGGCTGCAGCAGGCAACATACCAACATGTGCAGGAGGCTGGGGCAGTCAGGATGTGTATGCTGCCGAACAACCCTTACTGGGGTGACATAAGACTTTATAGACCGAGGGCGACTTACCAGGGGCTACATGGGCTGGGGATGTTGGAGCACTATGGGGTGAACAGAGACCTCCTACAGCAGCTTGTTGACCTGTGCCTGCCACACCTGACACATCAAACAGGCCGAGGGAAACACATCACAGTGGATACCATGGTATGTGTTGGCCTAGGTGTACTAGCCACAGGTACCTCACACAGCACAACTGGGGATATCATGGGTATCTCACAGGCATCTGCATCCAGAGTATTGCACCAGTTCACAGACACCATGTCAACACATGCTAGTGAGCACGTACATGTCCTCAACACACGTGATTAGTAGACCAACAATTTGCATCTGTTCAACCACATGGATGACTACCCTGGGGTACTGGGTGCTATAGCCTGCACACACATACACATCATAGCACCACCCAGTGAGCGGGGTAGGGCCTACAGTCACTGCAGGGGCATACCCTCCAACAGCTAGGCCATATGTGATGGCCAGGGCATGAGATTGAATGTGTGTGCTGTCTGCCCTGGAAGCTATGATGTGTCCGATATATGGCTTTTGATACAGCTGTAGCACACCAGTGCCAATATGGACATCCCCTACAGTCTCCTAGTGGGGGATGCTGGATAAATACTGGTGTCGTGGCTGATGACACCCATCAGCATGGCACACACACCTGAACACTCACACCATACTGAGGCGGAAGCACAGGCAAGACATATACTTGTGCATGTGTTTGGGATGCTCAGTTCACAGTTCTGGTATCCGGACACATCCGTTGGAGCTCTGCAGTATTCACAAGCTACATGCATACAAGTTGTTATGGTATTTGCTATGCTACACAGTCTTACCCTGCAGTAACAGTTGCAGCAGGAACAGCATGGGGCAGGGCCACACAGCCCAACACCACTGTCAAGGCCTGTACAGGCACAGTGTGGCTTGGTGAAGGAACTACCTGAGCAGGGCACAGTCGGTGAAATCCCGTGCACAGTATGACCTGCCCTTGGCAAAGAGGCAACACAAGGCATATGCACTGACACAGTAGGTACCCACGGATTTCCCCTCTCTGACCCACACACAGTACAATGGATGCCAAACATGACAGTACCTGTGCTCGGCCATGTATAGCAGGTGCACTGTGTGCATCTGACATAGGCAGCACTCCAGCACTGTCCTCAAGTCCGGAACACACCCAGGGTATATCTATTGACCTAACAAGTGGCAGTTGTATTAGAATGTGTAGTTACCCATTGCTATGGTATGTATGTGAGCATACAAGTGACTGTGGTGGCCAAATGTTAGGGCAGCAGACAGTACACATCCATAGTGGCACCATGACCTCTGTAGCACATACGGGGGTCACAATGGTAGCCTGTAGTACACAGGGTGTCCTAACCCACTGCAGATTATGGGCTGACCATCATGTGTGTCCGTACAGCCCACACATGTTCCATGCAGCTGGACAGATGTGGACCAATACAGACAAATATACGATGGCCTATGGATATGCCCAATGAATGACCCCAACCCCCTAAGACACACACAGATGACAGCAGGCCAAGCAGTTTGATGTAGGTTGTGTAAGCTAGGAAGTCCAACACCACTGTGCTGGTTATTAAAGCTGGGAACTGACATACCCTAGTATCCCTCCAACCAGCAATTTAGGTAGGTCCACACACTGACATGGAGTACGCGGCATACCAGTACAGTAGCGGCAGATGTGTACAACTGTTGGCTGTGCCCCCCATCAAACCTACACATGTGAGAATCATGTGCACCACCCACGGTGCTGTGTAGGACTGTGGTTGTGGTTGGATATCCCCCCATGCTATGCGAACATGTAGCAACTATCAATGCCACATGACCATTAGCTACCCTGCAGACACAGCATGACACCTGTCTGTGTAGAACGGAGGGGTCAGCAACACAGTACTATCTGAACATGTGACACATGCAATGCAGTTGACCATACTTGGCATGCTCACACATGACGGTATGACGGTAATGTCGGTCGACAACATGCATAACAGTCATACTGGGCATGCTCACACACTGAAACACAGGACGGCCAGGCATGCATACACCAGTGGTCCGGACATATCTGCCAGTACATTGCTATACTGTTGGATGTCTGCACTGTATGGTGTGTGTGTGGTGTATTGTCTGTACATATGCCATGGTCTATTGTTAATTCGCATGAGCTATGTGTGCAGGGTACTTCTACCATCACGTGTATAGGGTGGTTCTTTGTTTGCAGACAGGCCGACGCCTTTGGATACAGACTGGGTAAAGCACATTCCAGCAGGTGGGAGCAGTTGTGCGTGGGTTTGCACAGTGTTAAGCACTGCTGACCTCTGGTCACAGCACCTTTATACACATTTAGACTCCACATTTCTTTGACAGTGCACTACTGGCATACTGGTAGACAAACACACTTACAGCCGCTCGCTCACCGACATTTCGCCACATTTGTCACTCACGCTGCGTATGATCCCTGTGATGCGACACATCCGGACTACATGACTATAGTATCGGTATGTAACCATTTTGCGACGGCAGGCTCACTGTAATGGACTCGGTGGCCTGTCCAGTGACGTAATCATATTATATGCGTGTTCCTCATATGATCTGTTCCCATCTGTCTGATACATGGGAACCAATACTCTGCAATGCTGACATGTGACTTGAGTTTGATAACGCAGCTGTCTGCCGAGTCATGCTACCGCATACCAACTGCACGTTGTCCACCTTTCAGATTGCATGACGGGAGACTGTAGGTGTGACACCTTTCCCACTTTGCATGGGACAGTCCCTCATCATGCATATCTCATGTGACAATACCAGAACTCTCCACCAATCGGGGACACATTTTTACAGAATCAGAGACAGGTCAAGAAAAATCAGGGACACTTTTACAAAAGTAGTGCTATTAACTTGAAACATTGACAGAATCAGAGCATATGACTTAATACACATATTCTGAAGTAACAGTTGTTTATAACTCTTACTTATTGTCATTAGTCAGTAAGTGTAATTCACTACCTTTCCTTCAACAGCCACTAATTTTAGGAGGGATTAAGAGGGACAGAGTTAAACTTTCAGTCAAACTCAGGGACGCACCTGACATTCAGGGACAGTTGAGTGGTATGGACAATACTCTAGCCATTGCAACTGTCCTGATTAGGGGACATTCTCATGTTGTACGTGTCTGTACTGGTTGCTTGTTACAGGTCTTGTATACCTGACATGTCGATATGTTATATGTAGTAGCATAAGCAACTTTACTGCTGCTAGACTACGTTTTGATTTGTTCTGATATGTATATTTCTGTACTATGCATGGCTGTAGGTATGTTCTGCCCTGGTACATCTGACATTTTTACAGAGTAGGTTCCACTTTGGCCATTTAGAATGGTGGCAGCCCTATAGATCCTATATGTAGAGCTATCACATGTGTCAAGGCAACACATACCTACAGCCAGTAGTAAACGGATGACTTCCATGGTTTGCATACGTTAAGGTTATTCATGTCGCATTATAATTGATAATACTGTTTCCTATTACATGTAGCTGTTACTGATACAACAAATTGATGTCTGACACCACTACACACACTATATAGCCTCCATTCCCGAACTCACAAGCCATGTGCCATAACTGTAATTTTGCAGGACACAACTGCCCAGATGGGTGTGTCCCTCACAGGCGTACGGGTGTTGAACCTCTTCTATTAAGCTATCATTTACCTAAGGTGGTCAGCAAATTATGCACTTTCCGTCAGTAGTAGAACTCACATACCAATGGGTGTGAATGAACACTGTATCAGGAACAATGCATAACACCCTGTGGGACACATTTAGATGATTGGTTCTATTAACCAGACACATTCACAGTCACAGAGCATATGTATTCATTCACGTTTGTCGAGGTACATGCTGTTTATGACTCATACATGTTGTCATCTGTCATTACCTGTATTCCGCCAACTGTTCACCTAATATCACTAGTTCTGGAAGTGTTTAGTTGGACTTTGTTACATTTTGATACATAACTATGGACGTCCATGCTAATCAGGTACATGGCACTGATTTGGTCTCTATGTATTCCCCCGATGCTATCCGGTAGATGTGCTCTTCAGGTTTGGGAGGTGTAGGCATATGCTATGCCCACATAGGAATATTAATGACTTCCACTGGGTGGGCCTACTACATCTCTGCCAACCAGCACCTGCACACTTAAGCCCATTAATGCATACCCATGGTCCACCTACCTGGCACCCCTCTACAGCAGTCGTGACAAATACTTACTGCAAGTGCAGCTGGGGTATGAGCACACCCCTACACATATCCCACTCTCCCCATCTTGGGACATATGTCGTACATTTTGTCAACCCATGTATTATCACACTTGCACAACCTACTGTTCCATGTACACCTACATCCTGCTCATATTGGTGTCAGCAGATTCACACGTACCCTGAATTTTTGGGGTCCCGCAAGGGACACCGTTATCCATGTTTAAAGTGTAGACCTTGCAGAACTCTCCCACTGGTACTTTCCTACCGGTGTTTTGGACAGCGGCAGTGTATTGATCTGTATTGCCTGTCTGTATGTCTGTCCGGCCTAGCTGGGCGATGTGGGGGTACAACGTTTATTTATTGGACCTCCCAGTCACATATGCCCGGCTGTAAATATGTTACCCCTAATTGCTGTAAAGTAACCTATTTATGTACATGTGTATATCTACACTGACATATATATTTTGTTTTGTGTGTATGTGTATATATCACTACCTGTTGTTTGTGTATATATATCTATCTATATATATAGTATATCCTTGTGTATGTATATATATATATATATATATATATATATATATATATATATATATATATCCGTATGCATATATATGTGTATTTAAATTAATGTAGATATATGTATAAATATGTTTTTATATATATATATATATATATATATATATATATATATATATATATATAGATAGATATATATATCTGTGTGTCCGTTAACCTATACATTTCCTGGACATGGACACTTACACATGTGTATTGGGTTTTATCTCTGCTTCAACAGCATACTATTGCCTTAGTCATTATGACACCGACACTTCACTACGGTGAACTTGTGCTCAGTATATTGCACGTTATACAGCGGACAGATGTTGCATGTTTTTAATGTCTGGGGTGCCGCTGCTAACTGGGATGTGATACAGTGTCATTCGACCTGTTACTTGTATGCGCAGCCTATTATTCCTGCTACTGTGTTTGTTTCTGTGCACATTCATATTATTACTGTTGATAGGATGTGTGTTTGTGTTACTGGGACTGTACGTCAACATATTGTTGTCTTCATGTAGTTGTGTCTTTCTGCTTTTCCGTTTGGTTGCTCAGCAGAACTCCATTCTGCTCATGGGTGGCGTATAGGTTTTACGTGCCGGGCTGCCAGCCCTGACGCACAACGTCCGACAACGATACGCCCATTCACACATGTCTCCATGCAAACGACGCTCTATCTGGGAATTGCACCTACATACTAGCTGACCTCCACGGGCCACTCCATTGTACCCGGCGCAACATAAACTAGCACTCCTGTGTCCATAATCGCATATCCATAGTTTCTCCTGCACACCCGTGTTGAGTTTCCACGCATAACAGCCATTATACACCTGATATCGCAGCCATGACACACCTTTACACATTGCCCTCTCATGAGCGTTGGGGCCCTACACACATTTTGTACCGCCTCCTGTATTCACAGGCTCACCATCCATTCATATTTGTACATACGTGCCTTTCCTGGTGTTATGGATTACGAATGATTTGCGGGTTACAAGTGTAGGTGATCGCAACATGTACTACATTACGTCTGTTTACAATGTTGACGTAGCACTTCAACGATGTTATGGCCACTGGTATAACCTTGCCTCTGGTGTGAAGAGCGGTGCTCTACTCACACTTGTGCAGCTTTATGTGACATACGCTGTGAGCACTTCATAATTCCTTACTTGCTCTGGATTCCCTTCATGACCCTTATGTTTGCTTTCGTCTTTCTGCGTTTTTTACATATTTATATACATATATATATATATATATATATGTATGCATGTATATATCTGTATGTATATGTGTGTGTATATATATATATATATATATATAATTGCATATTTCTGTTATGTCTGTGGATATTTATCTATACACACATCTATCTATCTATCTATATATATAAAAGTTACAGCTGTACAAGACAACATACATTTGCTATGCTAATAGCTGCATACACCTGCAAGAGGCGCACTTGCATCTACTTATTCTGAGTTACATATGTTTACAGGCACTTCTTTGGGATTACATGTGCTTTATTTCTTATGAAAGTACCACTTTGATGGAATCTGGTTAACGGACCCATGCAAACGCGGTCACCTTTACATGTATAAATGTTGGCTTTACAGCACAGAGGCATTCATTACACAATTAATATGTGCTATAGTCGTACTTGAACCAGGAATGCCTTTACGTTGGGTGGATGTTGTAACCACTACACTATTGCTGTTCTGGCTCATTTATATGTATACCCATGGTTCATAGCTACTCTGACATATGCCTCACCGCTTCCCTTACACAGCAGGCATCCATTCTCCTGCTGGGAAAACCATAGTACTACAATTAGGACATTCCCTGTTTCCTACTGCTCTGGACCCATGCTGCAAGTCTACTCACTCCAAGGATATTCAGAACTCCTACGCTTATAGTCCTCGCACATAGGCATGTTTGATTGTTAGAGTGTTCATGTGCTGGTGTGGGTTAAGGCTTGGCCGACTGGTGACTAGAACTGCCCTGGCACTGTTCAAAGATCAGATGTAGCACATGGACAGAGTTAGTCCAGATTTTAACTTTCTACCTGTGTTTACAGATGCAGGTGTTTGGGCACCTCTGACCACATTATTGGGTCGGCGCTACATAATTTAGGGTGGGAGTGGTTCCACTACATAATTCAGGTTGGGGGGTGGTTTTCACGTGTTTCCTTTCCCATTTGACTATTTTATTAATTTATAGATACAATTAATATTATTCTGGACATCTGTTATAAATTCACTACAGGTATGCAATAGTCCTGTCAACAGATGTTGGTGTACTTATGTGTATGGACCTCGGGGGACTCGTTTCTACAGTGACAGGGACAAGGCTATGACAACTCAGGGACAATCACAGACACTTCTACCATATTAGTACTATTAACTTGGAATGTGTTGACAGATTCGTAATACTACTAATTTCCTGCAGTTAAATGCATCTATTACTCTTCATTGTTGTAAGTAGTCATTCTCATTCAACACCTTTCACCCAAAGGTCACTGGCTTTGTGAGTGGTTAAGAGGCTGGCCAGTTATTGTGCAAATGCTCTGACCATTGGTAGTGTTGACATTGTCATATGTACAGGTTGGGATGTATTCTGGGGACTAGGGTTGCCACCTTTTCAAATGGCCACTTTGGGACATTTTCGGAACACACATCAGATTGTACAAGCCGACACATACCCACAGTCAGTACAAAGGATAGAACTTTACTTGTTTACCTACATAAAAGCCTATTGCTGTAGCGGTTTAGTTGCTTATTCTGTTTCTTGTAACATTTAGGTATTTTAGATACTGAAATAATTATTTTCTGCAACTATTACATAACATATGGGACATAATTATGTCCTACAATCCCAGGACATCTGCCATTTGTAATGTATTTTGTCAGGACACAACTGTCCAAAGAGGGACTGTCCCTCGCAAAGCGGGACAGATGGTAACCCTACTGCGGACACCAGATTGTTTGGGCCAACACATAGCCACGGTCAGTGCAGGTATAGAACATTCATTTGTTTCCTAGCTGTGAGCCTTATACCTTTGGCACTTTTGTAGTTTGCCTGTTTCTTCTACGAATTACATTTATTATATCCTGACGTGACCGCTTTAGGCAACTGTTACTTGCAGTATGATACATAGTTATTTCCTACAATCACAGGACATTTGGCATTGTATCATTGTTGGTCAGGTCACACCTACACACACATTAATTGTCCCTCACACAGTGGATCAGGGGGTATCCTGTTTACGTCAGTGCCTTCATCACCCTTATACCATGTGCCACTATGCGAATGTGTGCAATATATTCTCTCACTTATTCATGTCGGGACACACGGCCACGGGCAGGTGTTTGATCCTGGGTAGTAGGTTTTGCATGACCATCTAGGGCTGACAGTCTGCACCACTACTGCACATTCCAACTTGTGTCCAGATATCTACAGGACTGGACTTCATGTCTTCATACCCATTCTAATGTTTACACAGGTTACTTATCCCATGAGGGATATCCCAAAAATTGAACAAGACCAAAACAAGACAAATACAGAACATTCTTCTGGCATTATGAAAATGTGCTGGGGGTTTTACATGCAAGGGATACATAGTTTGCAATCCTGAAACTGCCTAGGGTGACACTACCTACTACATATGCGTAGTGGTCACTATGTGTAGATATGGCTGCACCAAACCAGTAGGCCAAGTATGGCTGGATTTGGTGGCCATTCAGGTATGGAGGCGGGTTGTGTGCTGTGGAGGGAATGCTGGGTAGTCCATTATGCATCCAGGTGTGTTGCATTTGATATGGTCAGTTCCCTCAGGACCAATCTGTGGGTATGTGCCGGTGACATGTCTATAGATTTGTATCGCACATTTTAATATTCATATGTTTGTGGGATTGTGTTCTACAGTATGGCCTGTCTGGTTGTATTGCAGATGTGTGTACATGTTTTTGTGTTTCTTTCTGCTTCACCCAGTGCTCCCTCATACACCTCCGGTTCACCTATTCTGCATACGACACAGTGTCGCCTTGGAGGATTATACCATTACCCATCCCCCCCACACAAATATATTTTTTATAAGAAAAAAAGAAGATGTATTGAGTCTCACACACACACACACACACACACACACACACACACACACACACACACACACACACACACACACACACACACACGCACATATATATAGTATAAAGTGGAAGGGCTGTCAAGAATTATTAATGATAGAGAAACTGTGGGTGATATTATGACTGTAGGTGATATGCATAGAAAAGCAGAAGTGAGAATCTTGATAGGAGACCTTAATACGGCATTTGATAAAACTGGGCATGAAATCCTATGGGTAATAATGAAAGAATACAAGTGAGAAAGTTAGAAAATGATGTATTTTAGCATACAGCAATAATAAAGTAAAAATACTTGTAAATGGCTGTTAAGCCAAGAGGTGCATATTTGGAGTGGTGTAAGACAGGAATACTCAATGGGATGCATACTCTGCTTTAGTTATGAATATGGTATAAATCACAAAATGAAAGAGCTTAGGTATATAACTCTTG